>NC_140501.1:44264983-44464983 GCF_964271855.1 Acomys minous | reverse complement strand
CCCTTTTCAGAAAGTGTTGCCTGGTTCCTGCCTATGCCAGCATGGGTTGAACTGGGTCTCCTTTTTTATTCCTGGATTTTCTGATGCTCTTGTCTGTACACATCTCAGGGGTAAATGCAGAAAGAGAGAGAAGGAACACACATGCATGCAAGCCCCCTCCACATAGCTACACGCATACAAGCCCTCACACCTGAATGGTATTATCTGACCGCTAGGTGGGGGAGGATGGGCAGGGCATGGGGGAGGGGAAAGCGCGGGGGTGGGGGGGTGCGGAGAGTTTTGTTCTTTTCCTCTTGTGTCTTGCTTCTCATTCTTGTCCTTGTCAATTCCCACACCAACCCTGGGTTAGACTGGACTTCTCTTGAGTTAGCCTGGACTCCCCACCCCCACCCCTGACCCCAGCAGCCCAGTCACCACTGCAGGCACCCAACTTCCAGTAACTCCTACTTTGTGCCCTCCCGTGTGTGATTTTTAAGGCGTCTACAGAGGGAAAAAAATGAGCTTTTGAGAAGACAAGTACATCATAAAAGCTCTATTAAACAACGACAGTGTGTCACAGTAGGTGCACACTTCTTGATTAAGCCGTGGTGGCTTTTTCCCGTCCTGCTTGTAAATTCACCTGGAAGGTGATAAAGCCAGGAGCACATCCAATAAATTTAATAATTGAGTAATAAATAAGCATTGTGTTTGGTCAGCCTGTATGAGAGGGTAATGCCAACAAGCTAGGGCAGCACCTCCCCAGGGCAATACAAAGGCGGGTTGAGACAAATCGAAGAGGAAATATTAGGATAACCCTTCATGGAGGTTTTTGACCTTGGCATGTGTCCAGGACAAGTGGCCACATGCAGAGAAACTCCATGTGCACAGCTAGCACACACCATCGGGCTCCTCAATCCCCGCCCCTCCCAGTAGTGAGTGGGGCTGAAGAGGTGGGGGTTGTCTTCATGTGGGCTTAGGACAGCCACTGGCAGCTGCCAGCCAATTGCCTGGAGTGCTTAGAGCATCACAAAAGTGGATGGATTCCGACTTTAGCATCAATCAGCTCCTTCACCAGGAGAAAGAAAAATGTGTGTGCTGGGGGTGGGGGGAGGGAATTGCGTTATTGAGTTAGAAGAATTAACATAACGGAAAGGAATGAGGAGCTACACAGAGAGTACACGATTCGTTGCCATCCGTAACTCGCTCCTCGAAGCCTTTTGCCTCTTTGTGATGCCTGGCCGGTTTGGATGGAGATTTTGGGCAGTGTGTGTGGCTCCATGTAAATCAGAGAGATGGGGGAAGGTGACATCTCCAGTGAAGAGGCCATGGGCGACTGTGAGTAGGGAAAGCTGGCTGGAGCTTAGAACAGCATGCATAACTTCCTAGGGAACTCAAGTTGGGGGCTACCTAACTAGAGGCAGCACCCCCACTTCATTGCAGCAGAAGAATCAGAAGAGAGAAGCTGAGCTTGTAAAGCCCGACACACACCCTTCCGGACTCCAGCTCTTCCAATGTGGCTGCCTGTTTGCTGATGTTTAGGAACCACAGCGACTTTTGCCCCTCTTTCTCCCTTTCTTGCTTTGCATCTTGGGACTTAGAAGTCTGAGGCCATTTTGAGGGTTCTTCACATTTGTGGGGTCAGAAGAATGGGTCTCTGCCAGTCGGCAGTCCAAGAGAGCAGAATAATGCGATCATCTGCTGACAGCCCTGTGGTGGCCGACCTGTAAAGTGCTGGCTATTTTTCCTTTCTTTGCTTTTCTTTTCTTTCTTTCTTTTTTTCTTTCTTTTTTTCTTTTTTCACTCAGGATGAACTCTGTCAGCATTGTCAAGAAATAGCATCATTTCAGGCCCCACTGTTACGAGTGCTGGAAATAACAGATTTTACGGGCTGCAAAGAGGAAGAAAAGAAACAGACCTTTCTCTGTATTACTTTGTTTATGTTCCAGAGTTCCGGTTTCTGCTATTAGCCTTAGAGTTTCCTTGGTGAAATCAAGTTAACAAACCTTAAAGAAATGCTGTCTTTGTGGTACTGTACTGAGGGTGTCCAGGATGCTGATTGAATTAGCAGCTGGTTTACTTTACTATGGACTCCTTGGGAAGAGTCATGCAGTGTGGGTGTCTGCAAAGGACTTCTTTTTTAACATGAGAAAGAGAGAGAGAGAGAGAGAGAGAGAGAGAGAGAGAGAGAAACGCCTGAGAGGTTATCATCAATGTTGATGTTAAATCGACAGTGGGAGGTGGAAAATAGCAGATAATGCTGAGAACCATTGCCCTTCTGGGTGCATAGGCTTCAAACACACCAAAAAAGGCCCTTCTAATCAGAAGTGGGAAGCTCGGAGGGCAGGCAGCCAATACCAGGGTCTAATAGCAGTGCACTTTCCCCTTTATTTTTAATCATGTGGCTCTCTCTCTCTCTCTCTCTCTCTCTCTCTCTCTCTCTCTCTCACATACACACACACACACACACACACACACACACACACACACACACAGATGTACACACACATGCACACACATGCATGCCATCTTCTTGTCTGTTTGGTTGAGACAAGGTCTTGCTAGGGGCCCAGCTTGCCTTGAAAACGCACTCCTGCCTCAGCGAGGAGCTGCAGGCATCTGCCACAGGCCCAGCTTCCCTCTGTTATTTCTGATGATTGGACAGCCTCTTCTTCGGGTGACTGCGGTTCACCTGGCACACTTGTCTGACCTTTGCTGAGGGTGGAACTGGAAGCCTCTCCTAAGCGGTTCCAGCCTGCGCTCAGGAAAGGTTCTGATCTGCGCATCCAGCTACAGAGTCGCAGAGTGCCACAACGGGCACCTTCCTCCCTGGGTGCCACCTTTGTCCTTGGCTTCTGAGCCTTGACACACTCCTTTTTCAGCAGTGCTTTGCGAAAAGCTCAACCCAGCCAGAGGGCATCACACAAAAGGAGATAGGTAGGCAGGCAGCCAGAACCTAAGGGAATACCTGGAGGGCTGGCAAGATGTACCGATCCCGCTCAATAGAAAAGAGCCAGGTGTCCTCAGAGAAACTCACGCAGCTCTTCCTTTCTGTCTTAAAAGCAGCCCAGACACACATCTGTACAGCATCGTTCTGTTGAGAAAGTTAGATTGCCTGACAAAGTTCTGCCTTCCTGCCCTCTCCCAGGTTCAACTGTCACCTAACACTGGTACACTTCTACACTGACCGTTGTGGGAAATCTTCCTCATTCAGCAGGATGGCCCCAAGTCCAGACTCCCTTCAGTCATTGTCTTCTTCCCATAATACGTAATATAAGTATAATATATTCATAGATGTATGTATTTAGAATATATGTGTATATATGTACAGATATAGGAATATAAAATCTACGCCCATATATAGATATAGATATAGACATGTATAATCTATATACACACATTATATAACCTCGGGTCTGTGATGGAAATGCCTTTTGATAATGATGGTGTAGCTGTCTGGTGTCTTTTGTTTCATTTTCTCCTTATATTACTTTGCCCCAACACTAGTGTAGCTCTTTCCATAAAAATATTTCTTGGGAACTGGGGAGATGTCGCAGTCAGGAAAAGCATCTGCCAGAAATACCTGAGGGTCTGTTTGGATCCCCAGCGCACACATAAAAGCCAGGTGAGGTGGAGTACAGGCGGACTCCAGAGCTGGAGCACAAGGCAGGAGGAAACAAGAGGAGCTCGCTGGCCAGCTAGCCCAACCAATCAGTGAGCCCCAGGGTCAGAGAGAGACCCTGCCTCAAAAAACGACACAAAACAAACAAAGACAACGTGGAGCGATCAAGGAAAACCTGCCACACTGACCTCTGGCCTCCGAGTGAACATATACAGGCACACAAATGAATCTATACATGCCAGCCACACATACAAGTTAAAAATAAAAAAGAAAGCATTGCTTGGCATGATTGTCATATAAAAGACAGTTGTGGTCCATAGTGTGGGTAGGTTTCATGCAAGCAGCTGAAGGTCCTAAGAGAACAAGCCTCATCTCTACAAAGACCATAGCCTCTCTTTCTCTCCTCCTCCCCGCCTCTGAGGCCATTAGCAACTTGAACACAGATTTCCAGTCCTACTTCCTCCCTTATTACTTTCCCTTTAAATGCCAGCAGCAAGCACAGATGAGCCCCACTCCTTCTAGTTTTCAAAGACACCCAGATGAAAGCGACAATGGCAGTAATGTCCCAGATGCTGCAACAGACCCAAACCCCAACACTGGAAAGTCAGCCTCGGGAGCTCTCTTCACAGAGCAAGGAGCTGAGGTCCCAGAGGCTAACCTCCCTGCCTCTGCCCTCCTAGGTGTGACTCAAAGGAGACAACACTGAGTAACCAGCCTGGCTTTGGATCCATGCTCCCCTGGCCGGCCCAACTCCCAGCCTCATCCCGACACCTGAGCACTTGTGAAAAGTATTCTGCCTCAGCCGAACACAAGCAGGGCTCTAAGCTCTTTAGAAGTCACAGTGGAGTGGTGCACAGATGAGGTCTCCGGAGGGAAAGCCTTCCCTGAGTCTGTGTGTCACAGCTCTTGTTCCCTCCAGCTGCAGGATGAGCATGTGGACGGCTGCCCCTTTCCTCTCTTCAGCGCCAGCTCTGAGGGCCTCCAAGACCTATCACTCTCAGGATATAGCTCTTGGCTCGTGGGGAGCCCTGACTCAGCTCGTGCTGGGTTCTCAGCAGTTGATGCTCAGGGCTGTCTCCACAGGGAAGCCTGCTCTCTTGTTTTCCTCTGCACTGATGTAGCTTGAGAGCATCCCCTGAATCTGGTCTCTTTCCTTCCAATTCCTGCCTTCATCCTTTTTCCTCTACGAAAGAAAAGATTTAGATGTGACAGTCAAGGCAAGAAGAGGAAGAGAGGAAGAGGAGAGGAAAGAGCAGGAGATAGGGAGGAGAGGGGAAGAGGAGGAAGGCGAGAACAGAAAAAAGAGGAATAGAGGAAAGAGGAAGGGGGGGGAGAGAGCAAAGCTATGCCTCCCCTCTCTTCCCGATCAAGTCTGGACACAGTAAAAACATAACAAATGTCTTTCAACCACAGGAATTGATGCCACAGAACTGTCACAGAAAACCATCACTGTGGTTAACACTCAAGGCTGTAAAGAAAGCCTGTCCACTGCTGTTTGGAGACTCCTAAGGGAAAATAACACTATAAGAGGCGCCGGGTTGCCATTTGGTTCTAGCAAATAATTATAATGTGAAAAACACCATTTGCCTTTTATCACTGGCACTTCCAGTGCAGTGAAAATAGGCTCTCCTGGAAAGAGTCCTTATTTTACAATCTTCTTTCTCGTTTTCCTGGGAAAGATTTACAGAGTTGTCCTGCCTCTTTATCTCCAGGGCATCCCCTCCCCTCCCCCCCTCTGTGATGCTTGAAGCAGCCGCTGTTGCCTTGGCAACACTACAGAATAAACTTGTTGCGTTTGGACCATCTGTACCCAACCTGGGCTCTGAGGAGGCTGCTCACTTCCTTTTCCTGTTTGTCATCTACTAAACGTCAAACCTCCCAGCTGAGCGACCAATGCCTGAGTAATGCCAGGAGGGCATTAAGCCACAAGGAGGGCTCTGACTCACTGCATTGACTACAGATGTCCCCACAATGCCCTTCTCAAAATACATATGGCTGTAGTTAGGGAGACAGACCGGTCGACATGTTATAAAGTCATGGGAATTGATTAGTTCTCCTGAAGAAAACTGATCAGTGAATGGAAGCATAGAGCAATCATGTTGAAAGAGAAAGAAAGAGGATGGGGAGGGAGAGGAAGAGAGAGTCTGTTATTGGCATGATTTTTTTCCACTTTTAAAAAACTGAATTGTATCCATTTCTCCTATTCTAAAGGATATATAATATGGTGATTGCAAAATATTTTATTCTTAAAGCAGATTTGGAAACCACACAAAATTATTCTATTTCATTAACTCATATGTTAATTAGGTAGTTTGTTGATTTTTGGTAGTGTCAGGATGTCTTGGGTAGGGTTTCTATAGCTGCAATGAAACAGCATGACCAATAAGCAAGTTGGAGAAAAAAGGGTTTATTTGGCTTGTACGCTCATATCACTGTTCATCATTGAAGGAAGTCAGGACAGAAACTTAAACCTGGGAAGGATGCCGGATGCAGAAGCTGATGCAGAGGCCATGGAGAATGCTGCTTATCGCCTTGCTCCCCATGGCCTGCTCAGCCTGCTTTCTTATAGAACCCAGGACCACCAGCCCAGGGATGGCGGCACACACAATAGGCTGGGCCTTCCCAAATTGAGCACTGATTGAGAAAATGCCTTTCAGTTGGATCTCGTGGAAGCCTTTCCTCAACTGAGACTCGTTTCTTTCTGATGACTCTAGCTTGTGTGCAAACCCAGCTAGAAAACAGGGATTAAACCTAGGGCCTCACACATGATGACCACAGGCTCCGAGACTGAGTCACAAACAGCAAAACAAGCTAGCATTGTCCGAGTGTCAGCAATTCTCTTACCCAGAACAGTCACTGTGTTTGCTAGTTTCTTGTATGGTAAATTTCTTTTCAAATAAAATGACTTTGCATCATAACTCCAATGCCCAATCCTGATTTTCCTAATTTAACATGAGTGGATCATTTTCACATTATTTAAAGCAGATTACTGCCCCCTCTCATATGCTTTCCCTTTGTGTGTGTCACCCTCCCCCCACCAGACACTGATTAATACCTCTCTCTTCTCTTTCCAATTTCTTTCTTCATTACAGCTTTCATTCTAGTTCATTCATTCATTCATTCATTCATTCATTCATTACAGAATTTCCCTACACTTTGCTTTCCTAAAGGCTGGAATTTGCTAGTAACTGTAATGTCACCGGTCATGTTGCTCTGTCCTTCATTTTCCTAAAGCATGGTAGCTGAGTCTACAGGATTTCCACAAACGCTGTCTGTTTACCCTGTCAAGCCTCCATCATTAGCCACAGTGTTGTCTCTTCACCTGCCACACTACAGCTGTCTCTCTCTGTCCCACGAAGGCAGCCATAACTAGTGGACATAGTCCCGGTTTATTCTTTCAATAAGAATTTGCATTTTTCCGAATGACTGATTTTCTTAAGTATTTACCTTTTCAAGTGTTCTCCTCCAATGATGTGCCTATAGAAAGGTACATTTGTACAGGCGTAAACCAGACCTCTATGAAGAAGCCACGTGTACGTTCAAGAGCTTACAGCCTGATTAGCCATGGCTGACTACAACATGTGTTTGTGTAGAGAAGGAATATTGAAAAAAAAAACAGCTAAAATTATGCTTATAATTCCAGCATTAAGGAGGCAGAGACTGAGTTCAAGGCCATCCTAGGCTACATAGTGAATTGCAGATCAGTGTGAGCAACAGAGGAAGATCCTGTCTGAAGAAAAATAAACAAACTAAAGAGCCAAAATTACCTTGAGCTGTTCTTAGACCCTTTCAAAAAAAAAAAAAGGCACTTACTATCAGCTTCTGAATCCGAGTTAACATTTTACATGAAATTCTTGTAACTTCCACCATTCTCCAAATACAATAAAGATAACACAGGAATCCTGTAGGAGACACCACTGTCCCCTTCAAGATAACACTAGCATTCTAGAAAAGAAATTTCCTGGCTTTCCTGTAGCCAGCCTCCCTAATGAGCCTACCTACTCTCTTTTGTTCTGTGACCATAAAAGTTCACATCACTCCTTATACTGGATATCATCCAGGCAAACAGCATCATTCAGAGAAACTCAACTCTGCATTCCCAGATAATAGTCTCTTATATTTGACTCAAAATAAATGCGTTTTACTTCCTTTCAGGCAGAATGGTCATCTTACGACTACACACAAAAGGTAGGAGACAATACTTCATTCATTCCCTTTATTTGCCAGTTACTAAAATAATAAATTTACTTGCCAAACACGATCTAGAGGGAGCTAATTAGTTTCTGGTGTCACTGTGAGTGCAGGGATTTAAATACACATGACACATTGACCCCACTGCAGCCAGCACGTTGAATGATGCACCTGTGGCCCCTTTTCAGCAGGGACCTCTTTATGTTGGCTTCTACGTCACTAACAAGACCGTGGCTTTGTTTCTGGTGGGTTCCCCGCCCCCCCCTTCCTTACTTTCTGGGGTGATGAGATGGACCAAATCATCTTAGACCTTTCCGCTGCTTCAGAGAGCTCGAATCTATTGGTTTCTTGTTTCAAGTGGGGGGCGAGGGTGGAGAACCCAGCCCCCGGCCTCCGCGATGATGGAGAACCCAGGCCCTGGCCTCCTTCATGGTGCTTTCCTGAGCTCTTCTTAGTGGAAAGCGCTAAACACCTGTCCTCTTCTCGTTCCTCCTCCCCACTGTGCTTTTCTCCTCCTCTTTCCTTCCCCTCCCTCTTTCCTTTCCCCATCCCTCTCTCCATCTCATTATCCTTCTCTTCCCTCTGCTCCTTTTATGCGCCTACCTTTTTTTTTTTTCTCTCCCTTAATATAAACAGAGCACCAGTCATGCAATTCAAATTTAACCTCATCAGCCTCACACCCGTAGTGACATTGCCTTCCTCTACAATACACACATGTCAAATGACGTCAAAACTCAGTGGCTTAAAGGCAAGGGTAAACACTAACTACACCACAGTTTCTCTAGGTGAGCGTGTCTTAGGCAGTTCAGCTCCGGTTCTGGTCAGAGACTCCCATGAGACGGGCAGATGAAATACTGTCCGGGATTTCATCATCTGAAGTCTTGCCTGGGGCTAACATAGTGCCACCCCACAGGGCCTCCTCCGTATGGTTGGCAAGCTCATTCCGGGTGACAGAAAACTTCAGTGGTCTTCACGCCACTGCTAGAGGATCTTTACCTGTGAGTTCCGGTTTCTCTAAAGCAAGCGTTACTAGAGAGCAAGGTCAGAGTAGCAACGCCCCCTGGGGATGCGGTCTCAGAAACCACATGCTGCTCTTCCGTGCAGTGTGTTACTAAGTCCTCCATAGAGTCAAAGAAGAAAGTCTTGACCTACCGAAGGGGGGTGTAGAAGGTAGTTCCTTTTACCTCATGGCTACAACTTATATGGCACCCACATGCGGCTTCCAAAGCCCAATTCCTCAGCGCTTGTAGACCCTTGATCTTAAGGAGAAAGAGTTTTGCTTGCCCCTCCCATTCACACTTAACCCACAAAGCACAGGACGATCAGTGTAGGGCTCACTACCATTCACAACGGAAAACCAAAGATGAACACGGGCCCTGCTCCGTAGCAGTCCTGAAGTCAGGGACATGTCAGGTGCCACACACTATCATGTCATGCTTTTATCAGGAGCAAGCCACCCAGCCCAGCTCACACGCAGTCAAGGAAGGGACGATTGCCTCACCTCCTGAAGGTGGAGATATATTTTTATACCGATACAAATGCTGTCACTGACAGGATAATTACTAAACGTCGTTAGATTGTTCATACTCGTTATTTTGGGAGTGTTTTCTAATTAAGATTTATAGACAAATTGCTGTGTTCAAAATTCACGTGGAATAAATTTCAGGGTGTCAGTATCAAACTAAGCCAGCTGCACACTCCTTTTCCTGTTTATTTCTTCACATTTGCAAACCATCGCACTGACTTCCTCACGTGACGTGCAGTGTTTGTAGGTTATGGTCACATTTGTCTGATGGTCAGTGTTATGTAGAGGGTTTGTTTAATCAGTCCTTTAAGTTGAGGTAATCCTGGGGTCTAGTCTTTTACCGTTTATTTATTTATTACTATTTGTTTAAATCTTTTACTATTACAAACACTGCAGCAGTGATTAACGTTATGCATATATCCCCGTCCGGTTTTTTTTTTCCCAGACACATATAACTATAACCTATTCTGTATTGTTGCTTGTTTACAAAGTACCAGTTTGATAGATAAAGATATTATCTTATTTTAATTTGCATTTCCTTGGCTTCATTCTGCTGCACATTCTTAATTTAATTAACTAATCTTTTTTTTTTCCCCCATAGTCACTTTACTGTCAGATAATTAAGATATGAAAAGCTGCAGGCAGGGATAGAGAGATGACAGATGGTAAAGAGTGCTTCTTGCTCTCCCTTCCGGAAGACCCAAGTTCAGATCCCAGCATCCTCTTCAGGCCACCTGTAACTCCAGCTTCAGGGACTCTGGCAGCTTCTTCTGGCCTCTTTGGGCACTCACACACATATGATCTATACTCACATAGACACATAAACATAGATAAAAATAATTTTTTCTACAAAGCTGTATTCATTTTAATATATACATCTGTATTCTGGAGCTTTCCCAGAGAGATTTTCATCTGTGGTGGGTGCAAAATTGGTGTTCCCAGGGGAGGGTACAGTGAAGGCTGCCTGCGCATGCTCTGCCACCCACTAACTTGGCTTTCTAGTCCTTACCTTCTTGTTTTCTTCTATTCGTAGCCTGGTTTCTCTTATTTCTATGTGACCTAGTCTTTCAAGTGTATATTGACCTCTCTATTATGAACATAAATATTCTGCTATAATTATTACAAATACATCCCCGATATTTTGCTTTCTTTTTTATTGAGATTGTCAGATACCAATTTGTTAATTGGACATGCAGAAATTAATGTTTCTTATAATCAATCGAGCATTTCCCTTTGTGATTACTTCAGTGGATTTTAAACATCTTTGTGATTTATATCATTCTGCCAAAATTCAATAGTGCACTCATACGTGCTACTTTAACGTAACCGGGACTGTAAATCTTTCATACAGAAAAGCGCACTGATCATGTCTGACGACTTTCTGAGAAATGACATATTTATTGCACATGGTGGATTTGCTGGGGCGGATGCTACAATTCGAATATGGGCTTTGTCCCATAGTTCCGTGTGTTGTCGGCTTGGTCCCCAGCTGGCAACAGTACTTTGGAAAGCACAGAGAACTTTAGGCTGTCAGACCTACTTAGAGGAAGTGGGTGAGTCACTGAGGCACGGCCTCGAGGGAACCAATTCTCTCTCTTCACCACGGGCTTTAGGGATCAGACTCCGGATGTCACCCTTGGTCTCAAGAGCCTTCACCCACTTAACTACTGCACTAGTCCATCTTCTCTAGAGTATCCAAGTTTGTTCGAAAGGAGCCAGGAAGTATACTTTCCTTTCTATCCAACTTTTCTACCTTAGAATCATTATCTGTGAGAGCCTTTCATGCTTTTGTTGTGGTCTGTGCATTAACAGTTTATTCTATTTGTGCAGTATTTAACTAGAGAGAAATTATGTAAATTATTCTTTTTGTTGTAGGTAAGTGACATGTTTCCGGTTTTTAACTATTTCAAAGTATTGCTATGAAAGCCCTTGTACACACCTTTTGAGAAGGCCAGGTTAGCATCTTTGTTAGGTACTAGAGTAGATTTCTGGGTCTTATGAGATCTGGATCTATCTAGCTATCTATCCATCTATCTATTATCTATCTATCTATCTATCTATCTATCTATCTATCTATCTATCTTTCTTTCTACCTACCTACCTACCTTTCTACCTATCTTTAGTAGATAGTAGTGAACAGTTTCCAAAGTGGTTTCCACCAAGTTTTGGTGTTCCCTGTCTTTCCCAGAGCTTTGTATTAATTCGCACAAGTGACTTTTTGGAAGGACAGAGATGGGGTGGGTGAGTTCTCACTGCGGGTCCTGGTCAATTCACCTCTCTTGTCTTGTTTACTTTTTTAATGACGCAACTAACTTCATTTATAGAAGATATCAGAGAGACCAAGGAATTTGACCATGGTCATATTAAGTAATAACGTAGGACCCTTGATTTGTCTCCTTACTGAGCCAAGATACAGATATACTGCTGTCATGGGCACCATGGCGCTGAGGAAGTGTCAGCAGCAAGGCTGCAGGGGGCCTGTCACTGGGGATGACTTGCGAGTTTAGAGCTTTGTCTTAGTTCTCTCTCTCACTCCCCCCCCCCCTTTTGTGTATGAATGAGATGTGGTCAGCCAACTTCCAGTCCCACTGCCACGCTGTGCCTTCCCTGCCATGAGAACTCTACGCCTCTGGCACTGTAGGCTGGTCTGAGAAGATGGCCCGGTGAGTACGGGTGTTTGCTGTCAAGGCTAATGACCTGAGTTTCAGTCCCAGGACTCACACTGTTGAAGAACAAAACTGACTCCAGCAAGCTGCCCTCTGACCTCCACATGCATGCTGCGGCATGTGTATGTGCCCCCTCCTCCAAATAAACAAATAAAAGACAATAGAAATGGTAAAGGCTTTATTCCTTGCTTGGCTTTTGGTCAATGGTGTTTGTTTTATTGTAGCCGTAGAAAAGTAACTAAGACAGATAGATTCCTATGGAATTTTAATAGATAATTTCTTGGAATCTTGAAAGGTACAAAAAATGCTCTCTGGTTGGTGAGCAGATAAACTGTGGTGTGTTCAGGAAAAGCAACATTGTTCATCACTTATAAATGAGTTATCAAGTAATGAGAAGGCATGGAGAGATCTTAACACATGCTATTGAGTGAAATAAATCATCCTGCAAAGGCTGCATGCTTTATGGCTCTAGTGGTAGGACATTCTGGAAAAGGCAGTAGTGACGACAGTAAAGGGTCAGTGGTGACAGAAGCCTGGGAAGAAGGACAGAGGGTGAGCAAAGGGGACTTGGGTTTTTGGAGCAGCGTGGCTCTTTATTGTAACTCCACAGTGACAGATCTGTCATTCTGCATGTGTACAGACTCCTCAGACTATGAGGTGTAATGTCAGCTACGTAGCCCAAGTCATAGGTATGTGTAGTGCGGTTTTATCCCCGGTCTTGGGGGGGGGTGTCTCCATGGTGTGGGAGTTACCCAAGGCAGAGGCAATTCCCTGTGTCTTCCCTTCAACTTTGTTGTGAATCGGAACACTGTCCTAAAATAGTGTTTAATCAAATTAAAGGAGCATCCATGTCTCTTTCTCAAAGTCCTCCACCTTCATCCTACTTGATGGAATCTTTATCATCTTACTTAAAATGAACTTCTTAATAAATAATGGCAAAACAAACAAACAAACGAACAAACAAAAAACCACTGTCACTGGACTTGCTTCTAGTAAGGCAAGAAAAATCAAAAGAAAACAAACAAACAAACCACCAAAATTAAAAGTAAATAAATAGTAGTTCCATTTTTCAAAGTGGAAGCTTAGACCTTGTGAATCATGCTTCAGGGGGTGTATTGGAATAAATGCTCACTTTTATTTAAAAAAAAAAAAAAGAGCTGGGCACAGCGGTGCACACAGGCAATCCCAGCACTCAGGGTGTGGAGGGAGGGCATCCCTGACCACACAGAAGATTTGAGATCAACCTGGACTATAGGAGATCCCATCTCAAAACACTGAAGGAGCATGGATGGGCTGTCAAGAGACTCAGTGCTCAAGCCTGACAACCTGAGTTTAATTCTCCTGACACCCCCATATTGGGAGGACAGAATTGATACCTGCAAGTTGTCCTCTGACTTCTACACACACACACACACACACACACACACACACACACAGCACGTAAACAATCCCCCAAACCAGAAAGGCACTCCCAAAGACAATAAAAACATTGACTGTTATCTCGCTTAATTGCTGGAAGTTTATCACAAACGATATAAACTTTTGAAAGCGGCTTCTAATTTTGTAGATTAAGAACACTTGCTTATAAAACTGATTATAAACTCCGTATTTTCAGGCAATCTGTACTGGTTAGCCATTTGTCAACTGGACACAAACTAGAGTCATCTGGGAAGAGGGAGCTTTATTGAGGAACTGCCTCCATCAGATGTCCTGTGGGCATTTTCTTGAATGACTGGTGTGGGAGGGTTCAGCCCACTGTGGGTGGTGCCAGCCCTGGGCTGGTTGTTCCAGATTCTATAAGAAAGCAACCTGAGCAAGCCATGGGAAGCAAGCCAGTGAGCAGTGTTTTCTGCTGAATTTTAGCCTATTCTTATCATAAGTACTTGACCAGGTCACAGACTCAGGGGTCCTGGGGTCATACAGAGTTTGTATCTTTTGCAGTCGAGGCTCTGAGACCCCAGCACACCTAGCCTTTTGCCACTGGGACAGATAATGTCATCTACAGAGTTTATACTGCGAACCATGCCGTAGAGATTTTTTTTTTTTGCTTTGTTTTGTTGTTGTTTTTAAATCTCATAATGTTTCAAGTAATTTTACGATTTGGTTCTGGCTGTGTTGGTAGCTATCCTGGGGCAGAGCAGCGAGGGTTCAGGAAGGAGCCACAACCTCAGACCAATAGTGGCTGCTCAGTTTATCTGACCACTCAATGAAGAAACCGCCAAAGAACTAAAACTCAATCCTCCTACTTCTAGGGCTTTCATGGCTGAGGAGAAACAAACAAAGGAGCTTGTTCCCAGGGAGCCCAAAGCCCTCCAGGTACTGCTTAGGAGCCAGTCCATCAGGAGCTAACGGTGGTCTCACAACCTGCCTTGGGCCTGGGGTGGGCAGCGCTAGTGCTGTGCAGCAGGTAAGAACTGGACAGGGTCTCTGCCTGCTCCAGCACAACACTGTGCTGCTGGCATTCCCGTGGACAAGTAAGTGCTATGCTGTGTGTATTCCTAATCTCTATTTTAATGTCTCCAACAATCTACTGGTTAATTAGCAATTTGCTGCCCACCAATATGCAAATGAGCGACAAGCCCAGGTTCTCTGCATATGTAATTATTCTGCTGATGTACAAGGCACCTTCTTCCCTGTGTAGGTTTCTCTCTCTCTCTCTCTCTCTCTCTCTCTCTCTCTGTGTGTGTGTGTGTGTGTGTGTGTGTGTGTGTGTGTGTGTGTGTGTGTGTTCATGCATCAGGGATTTCATTATTTTTAGAAGCTCTGTGCTCTGTGCATTTTTATGCTTTAATAAAAGAGAGCTCAGTGATTATTGTATTTTGAAATATATGTATGCTTTCCCATTCCCAATTCCAAATTCATTTGTCAGATTTTTTTTTTTTGCATAAAGAGTGGCATGTTAGATTTATCAAGGGGCTACAATCCAAACTGCAGAGAGTCAGAGCATAAGATTGAAAGATACACAACCCCGCAGCTGCCAAATCCTTATCTAGAATCCGTGTCTTGTAGTATTTGATTTTCTCCCAGCAGCTCTGGTGAGTAGAGCCACAAGCTGCCTAACCCATCTGCCTGTTGGAGCACAATGCTTTCCTGTTTGGAGGTGTAAATGTTTTACATTTTTTTCCTTTTCCTTTTTTTTTTTTTTTTTTTTTGGATGGGGGCGTGTTCAGAGCATTAAGAAAGGCTCTCATGTTAAATTAAGTCAATTAATAAATGGAGACACATTAAGCAATCAATTTTGTCAGCCTATCTCCCCCAGCATTATGTATGGTTGGCTGTAATCACAAGATAAATGCAATGTGCTGATCTATGGTAATGTTCAATAATACATTCTCCGCTAGGCTCAATTCATCAGGGAGTTTCAGTAGGGGAGGTATTTGTTATTGGCTGTCTCTGCACCTCAAGGATAACATTTCTGTCCTTTTGATTGGCTGCCTCGCTGCTGCAAGATTCTAACCGTCTTATTTTGATGATGAATATGAAGGCGCGCTAAGCCGGGCTGGAGCGGAGTGTCTCAGAAGCTGTGTTCCATTCAGAGCCCAAGGACTTACAGCTTTCCTCTGCTGCCTCCCTGTGCCAAGAACCCCCCAAAAGTTGTGATGCTTTTCTTTACTCAGTGCTTTGGGGCTGTGTTGGATCTCATTCACCTCCGGTTTCAGCACTACAAGGCTAAACGGGTTTTCTCTGCCGCTGGCCAACTTGTCTGTGTGGTCAACCCCACGCACAACCTAAAGGTGAGCTATTTCCTCTTCATGGTTTCGGACCATCTCCATGGGGGCTCTAGCCTTTTCTCAGGAGACTTCCGATGCAAACAGTTTGCTGGTGCTAGGACCCCCAGGGCTCTGTTTCCATCATTCTCGCTCTCTGCTCTCCTCTCCGGGTGGCTTGGTGCTGTTACGGTGACTGTGTAGTGTTTCCCGGACTGACAAGCAACAGTGGAGTGGGCTTGTAGTGTCGTCCCCCCAGGATCCTCCGAGGCGCGGCAGGGGAGCTGGGGGGACAGGGGTGGAAAGCCGGGGGGGGGGGGGGAGGGGGGAGGGGCGGCAGGGGGCGGGGGAGGAGCAGGGGGAGGGGCGGCAGGGGGGTTGATAGGAAAAGAAGGGTAAAGGTGTCCTTCTCTCCCTCCTAAACATTTGTGGCCCAGTTCCCTGGAGAACAAAATCTGAAAAGTTATCCAAATTGCTGTCTGTCCCGCCAGTCAGTACAAGGATTTGGCGGTAGCTACAGAACTGGAGTGCTTTGAGACTGGACCTGGGAGTCGGCAAGGGGGCCGGTTCTGCAAGAGTTTGCCTGGTGCTCAAACTGCTGTGTCAAAGTGTGTGTGTGTGTGTGTGTGTGTGTGTGTGTGTGTGTGTGTGTGTGTGTGTGTGTGTGTGTGTCTGTGTGTGTGTGTGTCTGTGTCTGTGTGAGAGAGACTCTGTCTGTCTGTTGCTGGGAGGAGTTTAGCTCCTTTCCCTCCCGCCAGCTAGGAGTGAGCTTTCACTGAGGACAGCCGCCAGAGGAGGGTTTTGCTTCAATTGTGTAATAATGAAACCAGCTAGGAGCTGCGGCTGCTGCCCGGAGCCTGCAGGCAGCTGGCTGCCGAGTTGCCAGTGGCTGCCTCGCTGCTCGCTTGGTGCTGCCTTCTCTGTGTTCATCCCTTCCTGTCACTGTTCTAAGCCGAGATGCAGGGCTAGAAGGACCTCTACGCGGCACAGTCCAGATGGGGAAATTAATGAAGAGCCACTGCCTAGGGATGAGGGGAAGAGGAGGAGTTGGGTAAGGGCATGCTGGGAGAGCACGGGCTAAACTCCCCGAAGTTGAAATTGTCTGAAAAGAAAAAAAAAAAAAAAAAGGCAGGCCGTGCTTGCCTCTCTCCACTGTAATGAGGGACAGGGGGAGGGGCTGTGTCTGCAACAGCAGCGTCTGGGAGTCTGTCTCTGGGAGACCAAAGCTGCTACTCTGACCACGATGGTTGGGCAGTGTTGAGTGATGCTTGTGATGATTAAACTCTCAGGATCCGATGGATGGTCCTCAGCCCTCTTGCTGCAGAAGAGTGCTTGTGAGGAGCCCCCATCTCTATTCATGGGAGTCTTTAAACTGTCAGCTGCCTGTAGCCTCTGAGGCTCTATTCCAGGGGTAGGTTGATGGAGGGGACTTGAACTATACTGAGACACCAACTGGCTTTCTGTGGTATCCAAGCTGCGAGGAATCCACAAATCTCCCTGAAGCATTCATGTGTGCTCTGCCTCTCTGACGCTTGATCATTTCATCTCTTTCCTCCTGTTCAGTGTTGCTGTTGTTGTTTTGTTTATATGGCTTGGTTTTGTAAATGAGAATTCTCTTCCAGTCATCTTTGGCCCAGCAAGCACATAGTGTCCGTATTAAAAAAATACTCTTGAATTCCATTTTATGGCCACTTTGGAGACCTTACTCCAATCCCATTATTTTGTCAACTTATATTAGATACTTCCCCGTGGCAGGAAATATTGTTTGCTCCTGTTTTGCATTTTAATACCTTTTAAGATTATGCGACACAGCAGTCCTAAAGTTTGAATATACGTGGTTCACTGACTGCACCCAGCAACGGGGAAGGGAGGGTGCTCAGTTCTTGCTGGGAGGCAAGGCAAAAGCATCCATGTCTGTTCTTTACTGATGGCTGCTTGTTGACCACAGCAGCGTTGTTGCTCCAACTCAGGGGCCCAAAGTAGGGGTAAAGGCTTTGAGGTACTTTTGGGCAGCTGTGTGATTTTGAATGACTCAATCTTTCTGAGCCTAAGCATACGACTATCTGTCCTGCCTCCCCCACAGCTTTCTGAAGCTAAGAGATAGTGTGTTTGGGGTGGCAAGTGAGGGAAATGAATAAATGTGTTTGTAGCAATCTCCCCTCTACACACACACACACACATACACACACACACACACACACACACACACACACACACACACACACACTTTATAGGCTCTTCAAAGAGTGTCACTTAAAGCTTTAAGGTAACTTAAGACCGTGTAGGCAGGAACAGAAAATAGATGCCATGTGCTTTTAGGAAGTGATTTATTTTATTTTCCACGGCTTAGTTTTTCATATATATGCTCATTTGGCTTTTCATTTCCCATATAAACCCCTCAGGAACTTTGCTCATTAGAGCCTGACTGCAAGTAAACACAATGTGTTCTGTGCCTTGGGTCCCATTCATAGGACTTGGAAGGGCTAGTGCAGGCAGGAGGACCCACCCAGCAGCCGTACCGCCCTGTGGGGTCCCCATCAGCTCCAGGCCTTACCTAGGGTCCAGGGGATGGAATGTCTTCAGACCCACTTCTCAACCTGAAGCTGGCAGACAGCTTCAGGATTGATAAATGTTTCAAATTAGTTAGTTAATTAATTAATAACAACCCCTATGTAAAGGCACCACTGGCCTGCTGATTAAACTAAAAAGGTGCATTCAAATTCAGAAGATTCTCTTCCTAAACATTCATGTCCATAAATAGATCACAAAAAAATTGCCTTTGCTATAATAAGCTGTGGTCTATGGGGGGGGGGGAGGGGATACCTTTTTTTGGAGGAGAAAAAAAAGCTGTGGCAATGTTAACCCAAAATAGCTATTGATCTGTGGTGCTTCCCCACACTTGGTGAGACTGGCTGGGACATGAAACAGTGACGGAGGCTGTGGAGTACAGCCTTGCTTTCCTGGGCTGCCTGGAGCTACAAAGGCAGCCTTGAAAACTTTTGGAAATGATTCTGGGTTTTCCTAAGGACCCTGCAAGCAAGTGCTGAGTTATGGCTGAGCGGAGACGACCACGGCCTATATCTTCTCGGCTTCCACAGGTCACCTTCGTTAGCAGTCTTCACTAACAGGGGAGTCCTTCAAACTGATGCCTTGCCTTGTAAATGGAGAGCAGACGCTTGCAGGGACTGCAGATATCCTGGTTAAAGCCCCTTTACCCGGAAGCCCACTCTAAGGGGTCCTTCAGAATGAAAGGCTGACCTGGAACATCAGGCTATTAATGAGCAAGAGACTCGCTCCCTGGGTTCCCCTGTGTCTGTTGGGCTCTGCCTATACTTATAACACTTTGCTTAGATCAAGATTCCAGACGATGCCCCCCCACCTCAGGTTTCCTTTTCAGCCCCCATGGAAGGTGCTCCTCCAGGGAGGCAGCTTTCAGGCTGTCTGCCTCCATGTGTTGCCCATCCCTAGGCTGCCTCTAGGCCACACTCCCTGTATCTGCTGGCCCTGCCCTGTCTGCAGAGGAGTCACAGCCAGTTCTTGCTGGCAGGCTTCTCCAGGGTAGGGTCTGCAGGCTCACCAGAGCCCCTCTGACCCAAGTCCTCAGCCTTTCCCAAGGCCACAGTGAGCTGAGGAGGCTGGGTAACTTCCTCTTCCTAACCACAGCTTTGATAAAATGAGTTTTTAAAAAGAAACGCTAGCAAAATGCTTCTGGCAAACTTCCGAAAGGCCCTGTCTGATGCGTCACCCAGTGTCCTCCTGTGCACTGGGCCGGGAGGACATTAATACCTCGGCTCCCTGCCTCCCTTCAGCTAGGTCCCTGCCAATCTTCTTTCTTAAAACTCATTAATCTTGGATTTACAAACAGAACACACACACACACACACACACACACACACACACACACACACACACACACAGAGGACAAAGTGCCTGGCAGATACAAAACCTAAAAGCGGGGCTGTTCCAGGTCCATTCCTTGTAGTATCTATGTGCCTTTCATTCTGAGAGCAGCCAGGGTGCCCGGGTGGATGAATGTGACGGTGGGGGTGGGGGGAAGCATGGTACCTAGGAAGAGGTGGGAAAAGAGGAGTGGGTAAGAGGGAGGAGACGGGGAGGAAGAAGGAGGAGGGCAGAGGGGAGGTCCTCTAAGGAGAGGAAGATGAGAAAGGAGAGACGTGAGACTAGCTTCTTCTGCCTTTGCTGTGTGGAGTGATCTTTGGAAAGCCTGAACTGCCCTGGGGCTTTGCTAATTCTGGCGGGGTGGGAGGGGTGAAGGGGGGAGGAGGGGGGAAAGAACATCACAGCAGGGGGTGGAAAGAGAGCAAAGGAACCGAGTGTTTTCCTAGATCAAGGGGCAGCCTTTGGAGTGTTCACCTCGAATGCCTACTTGAAAGCAGCTCAAAAGCTTAGCAACAAGACTGTTGAAGGGCCGGCTTGCGGGTCACCCAGTTCTTACCCACACGGCCACCTCAGAGGGTCCCTATTCTTGGTCTTCATGAGATTTCCCCCAGGTTCTCTCCCAGCCCAGTTTGGAGCTATTTTCACTGCTTGTTACCAGCTGAGAAGTTGGGGGTGGAGCAGGCAGGCTAAGGTCCACCTTCTCCCAGGTTTATACCAACGGCTCTTTAGCCTCTATCAGGCCCTTGGTTCCTGCAAATATTCTATGACACTATGGGCACCAAACAGCCACGCAGTTTTGTAGTTCACGGTGATTGCAAACGAAGCTCCTGAGCCGTGTAACAGGAGGCCCCAGACCCCAGGCCCCAGGCAGGCCCCGGGTTAGCTGTGTGCTGGTGTTTGCCTTGCAGAACAGGCTGAAGCTGGAAGCCAGACACAGGTGAGCAAATGACCGCCATTCTGCATTGACGCAGCAGCCCTGAGCTAACTGGGCTCTCTCTGCATACAAGGGGTGTCTGGGGAAATGAAACAACTGAGAACTTAAACTTCCTCAGAAACGCACAGAGAGGTCGGAGGGTCTTGGATGGCTTCTTCAACTTAAGACAGGCTGCGTGGATTCCTAGCAATTAACATCAGAGGCAGGGTAGGGGATTCCTAGCAATTAACATCAGAAGCAGGGTAGGGAGCAACTATTTGAGTCGGTGTTTTGTGCTTAAAAAAGGCATCTTGCGCCTTTCATCCCAGCAGTCAGGAGGCAGAGGCAGGCGGATCGCTGTGGGTTCGAGGCCAGCCTGGTCTACAAAAGCGAGTCCAGGACAGCCAAGGCTACATAGAGAAACCTTGTGTCAAAAACAAACAAACAAAAAACAACAAACTTCATCTTGCCCCAAGCAGTGCAGTGACTTGTTCAGATATGCAATGTCACGGACAAGAGGTCCGCCTGGGGAATGGAGACTCACCTCCTCATGGGTTCTGCAGCTCAGGGAAATGATGGAGAGCGTGTCAAAGCAGGGAAGTTAAGGTTTGCATGCAGCCAGGGAAACTGGGACCAGAGGGGGCAGGGCGCCGGGGGAGGTTGGGGCCCCTGTGCTAGCTGTGCTAAGTCTTTATGGCTGCCACAAGCCACAAATGGCAGAGCTGTGAAGGAAGCGTTGTGTTTTAGCTGACTGTGGGATTTGGAGCCAGCGCAGGTTGGAATCCAACGCTGCCTACCTTTGAGCATACCTCTTGCTAGTTCCGAATGGACCTGCAATGTTTGTGCATATGCCTGGGGCCCAGGATAATAATTCAACTCGTTATGCAGTGTGCCATGATCAAATCATGGTAATTCTCATTTCTACCTCTTCCAGCATTGATTATTTTGGGGTTAGGGACCTCTGGACTCGAGTGATAGCTATTGATTCTTGTGAGGCTCATTTCATTTGTAAAATGGGGAATGGAGGGGGAAAAAAACCCAATATGGCCCCGCGCAATACCATTGCCTGGTGATCACGCATGTTGTCATTGCAGTTGAGTTTGTCAGAAATGCCTTTCCCATTTATTAAGTGTATACCATGGCTTGTCCTCGGCTGGGTAGGGGCACACATTCTGAAACCTTTGGCGTAGTGTAAATATGATCCAGTTTCAGGGTTTAACTTCGAAGGGTGAACAAACTCCTCGGTCTAAATGTTAGTAAGTATGATAGTTTGAAAGAGATGCCCCCCTACTCCCACTATAATTCTCAGGCATTTGATATTTGGCCCTCAGTTGTTGTCTGTTTAGTGAAAATTAGGAGGTGTGGCCTTGTTGGGGAAGGTGTGTCACTTGGGTGGGCTATGAGGTTTCAAAAGATGAACCATTTTGAGTGTTCTCTGTGCTTCCTGTTTGTGGCTGCAGATGTGAGCTCTCTGCTGCTGTTCCCACCACCTGTCATGTGCTACCTCTGTCCCACCATTATGGACTCCAACCCTATGGGATAATAAGACCCAAACAAATCTCTGCTTCTACACTGCCTTGGTCGTGATCTTCCATCACAGCAATAGGAAAATAAGACAGTCAAGCCCGGCGTGGTGGCAGACTCTTTTAATCCCAGCACTGGGGAGGCAGAGGCAGGTGGATCATTGTGAGTTCAAAGCCAGCCTAGTCTACAGAGTGAGTCCAGAACACCCAAGGCTACATAGAGAAACCTTGTCTCAAAAAAACCAAAACCAAAACCAAAATCAGTCAAGTTAAGGCAATGGAAGGTGTACCCATTGAAGGACAAAGGTTCAAAGCAGGCTCTTCAAGGGTGGGGGGGGGGGAGGTAGAAGGATGTTCTGATTCAAAGTCTAGGTCTAAATCATGAGGTTAAAAGACCAATGAGCCAGTCCAAAGTCACAGCTGCAGCAGGGACAGGTCGCTCACGCTCTGCTGTGCCAGTACTGTGAGGGAACAGGTACCTTAGTATAGGAAGGTGCCCCTGTAATATGAGCCACCAGCAATACTGGGTATATTTTAGAGGGGCTTTGCTCTTAGGATGTTGCCAGCTGGGCCATCATGGGGCGTCAAAGAAACAATGGTTTCTTATATCTAGAGTACTGATACAGATACATGACTCAGGCACATCGGAGGGTCCACAGGAAGTCACCAAAGCCAAGCAGCCACCACTCCAGATGGTCAAATAGCAGGACAGATCAAGTTCTGTTACCAAGGGCTACATTTTTACTTTGGTTGGAAGCTCAGGATGAAAGCACTGCCAAGAACCAGCCCCAGGATTTTAGCAGAACAGGTTTTTGTTATGTTTTGTTTTTTTTTAACTGTAGTCTAACTGGGAATGTCAGTTGTACTTTCAAGAGATTATATCTCTTAATATGATTCTTGGGTCCTTTGATGTGTTTTTAAATCATGAATCCATGATGAGGGATGTGTTCTGTGCTGCTGGGCTGTCTCCACTAGCCCATGGCATCAGAATTCCACTAAGGAGAGAGTGGCCTAAGACACCACCCCATCCCCCACCCGACCCCCCACCCCGCCACCCACGAGTGTCCCCTCCTCCCCCAATGCCCTGAGATGAAGCAGGAGAGGGTACAAAGTGAGTGGCAGGGGTCATCAAAAGCCATGTTTATGGAGAAAAGGCATTGTTGTCTTGCCTAGAAGGTCCCACGGAGACAGAGCCCAAGCCAGCCTCCTGCTGATCTTGCAGACATCACGGCTGCTTAACGTGTGTCACAGGACTTGTCCAAGGTATACCAAAGAGTCTGAGACAAGTAGCCACTTAGAAGCCCAGGTTTCTTTGCCATAAATTAGGTATCCATGTGACATATCCCAGGCTGACCCAGGCCAACTATCCTGAAACTCTCACGCAATCGTTTCTCACTGTCTCGGACATACTGGAGATAGTAAGCCATGGTGATAAGTCACAACTAGCTGCCATTCATGAAGGCTGGCTATTTCCTAAAACTGTCCCATGTGGAACTGAGCATTTCATTGTCACTAGATTGAGGTGTATTACTATCACACCTCACCCTACAGAATATCAAAACAGAAAGGGGCAACGAGCTGACCCAATGCAGATGAGTTCTTGGCAGGTAAGCATTCTCCTTTTTCTGTTCAAACTCGGTTCCTTTCGGCACTTTTTAGATGGTGCTCCTTTAAATTCACTCTTCCCAGGCAACTTGCCGAAAACTATACTGAACGCACTCTATCTCACTGTAAAATATTGAGCTAAGAGCGTGTTTCATCCATCCGTATGTGTACACACACACACACATACACACACATGGATATGATGCTCCAGCCCCTGTTGGACAATCCTAGGAGGCTTTCTTGGTATTTCTCAAGGCTGCTGGAGGGGCTGCACACCTGCAGTTTGCATCAACTTTGCTCTCTTCCTCTGCTTGCTGGAACCACACACAAGCCAATTATTGCCTCAGAGTCCTTATCTCGGGTTGTGCTGTGGGGGAACTCAAGGGAAGACTGTGCATGTCACTTTTAGTTTCTGAGTTGTGTTTTTAGTCACCTTACATTTATTGAGCACGTACTAACTACCAAGCACTGTGCTTCACAGTTTCCCTAAATTGCTTTGAAAAGGAAAAGAAAAGGATGGGGGTGTGGGATATGGGTGGGCGGAGCCTTGTAACCCTTTAAAGACAATCAACCAAAGGAGTTGTGAATGTTTTGTAGACAACTTTTTTAAGATAGCTCAGAACATTGGTACCAAATTCTTGTCCTCCCACCAAACAGAAAAAAAGAGGTAAGTGTACGTGTCAAATTACCATGGATTCACAGTGATGCTTCTAGGGGCTGCAGGTCTGCAGTTTCTGAACTCCATTATAGAGGGGGAACTTCACGGAACTTTTGATACCTGGAAGTGGAGGTTAAAATTAGAATGCATGCCTAAGACGCCTGTATTTCAGCCCTTCTCATTGGGTTGAAAGGAAAACTCTATCACTTGCTATGCCACTGGTCTACTTGGAACCTCTCACTAATACGCAGGTCCAGTTAGCCAATGGGAAAGGGATTGCCCGAAAATAACATCTCTCATAGGGTGAGCCACATCGAAGACAATAGTGAGGCTGTCAGAGATGTTCTCTGCTTTCCCTGACAACAGCCACTCTGTTCTTAGGCTGCTGGATGAGGCCCTCACGCTGGCAGACACAGATCCGCAGAATCCTGCAATCATTCAGACTCAAGCAAATTGCCAAGCCTTTCAGAAAACGTTATGTGGTATTGATTTTTTGAGAGCCTCGGTGGAAATTTTGTAGAGAAATGATAGTTAGGAATGAGCATGCCCAAGTGGGAGGAAGGAGGGGTCAATCACTGGGCTCTTGGCTTGAGTGTGGTTGAAGTTCCTCTTGACAAGACAATTTAAAAATAATCACAAGTTATGAGCGTAACTACAGCTGAAACTGGCATTCAGTGCACCTTTTCTAAAAGACCACTCAGAGAAAAAATACTTATTTATCTCAAACACCAGTTAATTGCTGAGCATGATGGCTCATGTAATCCCAACACTTAGGAAATTGAGACAGGAGAATTAGGGTGAGTTTGAGGCCAAAGAGTTTCCAGGCCAGCCTGAGCTAGAGAGCAAGATCCTGGCTCAAAAGACAAATGAAAAGAAAAACAAAACAGTGAATTTGCATATGCATTTTAAATAGCTATATTAGAGTCCCAATAAGTTTTAAATTACTAAAAAAATGTTCTTGGCATTAGCCAGTGAAACATCAGTGCCAAATAATATGTATTTGTATAACTATTGGCCATCTCAGATTTTTAAATACCAATACATTAAGGAAGGTTGAAAGCTCCAATGCAATTGCTTTACAGTTGGGATACAGCGGTAGGCTTAGGTTGCTGTGATAAACCAAGGTTTAAAGAGTTTGTTCAGCTTCTGAATCCAGGTAACGGTCCATCGCCATGGGAAAGTCAATGCAGGAACTTGAGGCAACTTGTCACATCTCATCCAAGAGCAGAGAGAGAGAATACGTGTGTGCAAGCCTCTTGGTCACTCCCTTGTTTGCTTAGACCAAGCTCAATTTCTCCATTTGTACATAGTTAGAGGACCCCTGTCTAGGGAATGGCGTTGCCCACAATAGACTTGACCTGGGATGAGATTTAAGACAATCCCCATAGATAGGCCAACCAAACATAGACGTTTTCTAATGGAGACACCTATCTCAGGTCATTCTAGGTTGCGTCAAATTGAAAGTAACCGGCACAGAACATATGAGGGCCGAGAGGACTTTCATCATCGTAGTTATTTATGAACCTCACAGTGCTCCTCATTCTCATTCTGTATGGTGAGATATGTTCAAATATTAACTTGACAACAGTATCTAAAATCTATCATTAGGAATAGAAGGTGCTGAGGCAGGGCCACTCTCCTTGTCTCTGCTACCACCTGGGATCTCGAGGCCAGCTGGCAGGCAAGCGTCTGGGTTATTCTCCGTCTTCATCCCCCACAAGACCACAGGAGTGCTGGCATTACAGATGCTCATCACTGCAGTTGGCTTTCTGAGGGCTCTGAGGACCAAAGCTCAGCTCCTCCGTCTTGTGTGGCAAATGCCTCTTTACCTGCTGAGCCATCTCACTAGCACAATAAGAATAGCAATTTAACCAGGAAATCAGAATTTGGAAGGCTGGACAGTCAACCTCTACATAACCATCCTAACGTCTGCAAGAAACAGATCGATGACAGTTTAGAAACAACAGCGTGGGTCAAATTGTATTCCTCTCCTAAGATGTTCGCTCGTGTGAAAGTTCTTCCCTTGATGATGTCTGCTTTCCGATGTCACCTTGTGCTAAGTGGCCTATACTTGAACAACGACAACTTTTGAACCTTCAAGTAAAAAGCTTTATCAGATAGTGCACTCCCTTCAGAAAACTTCTGAGAATATTATTCACATTAGCAAAAGTGTTACCAGTTAGAAAAAAAGAAGGTTATGGCTGGTGGCCGTTCTCTTCTGGAGCCTCTCACTGGGGTGTGTTTTACACATACTTTTACACAGATATTTTCATATATATATACATATATATGTACACACACACACACACACACACACACACACACACACACACAGAATCTCCATTATGCCTTTCAGTTAATTAATTATAAACTGGAAACCACAGAGAAGACCATTCTATAGCTATGTGAAGAACACCCTTTTAAGAGAGGTCCCTCATGGGCATGCACAGAGAACAATACCATTATTGCTTATAACGTTAAAGGAAGCACACATTAATAATCTGATTCATGATACCATATCACACACCATGCAGCCTCTAGAAGATGCCACTTGTGGTTTGAATGAGGATGGCCCCCATAGGCACATGTGTTTGAATGCTTGGTCCCCATTGGTCGAACTGTTTGGGAAGGGTCAGGAGGTGTGGCCTTGTTGGAGGATTGTTTCACTGGGTGTGAGTTTAAGGTTTCAAAAAGCCTGCACCATTCCCATTCCCAGTGTCTCTCTCCTCTCTCTGCCTTGTGCTTATGAATCAGGACAGAAGCTGTCAGCTGCTGCTCCAGAGCCATGCCTGCCTGCCTGCCACTATGCTTCCTGCCAAAACCATCACAACTCGCCCTCTGACACTGTAGGCCCGCAGGAAACTGTTTCTTTTGTAAGTTGCCCAAATCATAGAAAAGTAACTAAGACACCATTACACACTCATGAATAACTGAAAAACAAGTCCATGACATGTATAATTATGCACAAAGTTTTGACATTACAGACTTCCTGGATGGATCCAGGACCAGTGATATTCTTGATGGCATACTAGCCTTTGGATAACCATCTCCTGGGCATCTTTTCAAATTGCTGGTTACTGCTTTCTGCTGCCAACACTCTGAGGCGCTGTATCTGAGGTGGGGACACATTTGGATTCCCGATTGATCCTTGGGGGATGTGGTAGAAATACTACTATTCAGAAAGCCTTGCATTAGTATCTCCCTAAGAAAATAATACCCAAGATTGACAGAAGAGACTTGTACGCATAACTAGGTACCCTGGCTCATCCCTTCCTTTGGGAGTCTACATCAAGGATGCCTCTTTCCCTGGCTCCCAGCCTGTCACATAAGAGCAGTCTTTGCATTGAGAAGGGCGGGAGATAAGAAGTGCCTTTCCATTTTGCCCAGGAAATGAGTGGGTACATAAGAGAAAACAAACACTCACAGTTGACAGTGTTTACACAGCAACGTCAGAGTTGGCTCCAGTGAAACAGAAATAATGACTTTCTCACCAAAGTTTTTTTTTTTAATAGAAAAATCAATGGACTTTACCTATCAGACACAGAAAATAACTTATGGTGATTGTTAATATGTTTGGAAATCTGAATCACATAGGCCTTTCAAGAAGTATGTTTTATTATGTAATTATAAGCAACATTTGCTTCCTTGTGTATTTCTACAAGGGACCTCCATTATAAGGGTATTTCCTTTGTGGTTCCCAATTTGTAATTAATTAACTGGAAGACACAGTGGAGACTCCATACACACACACACACACACACACACACACACACACACACACACAAACACACACACACACAAACACACCCCAGTGAGAGGTTCCAGAAGAGAACAGCCACCAGCAATAACCTTCTTTTTTTCCTAAGGAAATCTTTCATTAATGTGAATCGCATCCTTAAAGGCTTTCTAAAGGAGCCCATTAGCTGATAAAGCTTTTTACTTGAAGGTTCAAAAGTTGTCGTTGTTCAAGTATAGGCCACTTAGCACAAGGTGACATCAGAAAGCGGACATCATCAAGGGAAGAACTTTCACAGAGGCGAATATCTTAGGAGAGGAATACAATTTGACCCACGCTGTTGTTTCTAAACTGTCATCGATCTGTTTCTTGCAGACGTTAGAATGGTTATGTAGAGGTTGACTGTCCAGCCTTCCAAATTCTGATTCCCTGGTTAAGTTGCTTTGCTTATCAGGCTAGTGAGATGGTTCAGCAGGTAAAGGCATTTGCCACACAAGACGGAGGAGCTGAGCTTGGTCCTCAGAGCCCTCAGAAAGCCAACTGCAGTGGTGAGCATCTGTAATGCCAGCACTCCTGTGGTGGTGTGGGAGACAGAGACAGAAAAATAACCCCACCCACAGAGAGAGAGAGAGAGAGAGAGAGAGAGAGACAGAGAGACAGAGACAGAGACAGAGACAAAGACAGAGAGAGACAGACAGACAGAGACAGAGACGAGAGTGACAGAGAGAGACAGACAGAGATCCTTCAGTCTAATTTCTTCTTGTTTCTTCTTTGAGCATGACTAAGAAACCACAGCCAATCGCCCACCCCCCCCTACCCCCCTCTGCCCCCTCCCCCCCCAGTGACCAACAACCACCTACTTTGCCTGTGCTCTAGCATTTATATACCCTCTGAAAAGAAAATTCCAGAATTCCAAATGTCACATAATCGCAGAAGCTATCTGCAGCTGGCAAAACCATGCCTAAACTAGAGCATGAGGCAAATCATGGTCAGCTGCTGCAGATAGTTAGAAGCAGTCCTACATCCCCATACCTGGCAAAACAAAAACATTCTTCTATCTCTGTTTTGGTTGGTTGGTTGGTTGGTTTTGGTTTTTCTTTTTCTTTCTTTCTTTCTTTCTGTTTTTTTTTTTTTTTTTTTTGGTTTCGTTTTGTTTTTTGTTTGTTTGTTTTGGTTTTTCAAAACAGTGTTTCTTTATGTAGCCTTGATTGTCCTGGACTTACTTTGTAGACCAGGTTGGCCTTGAACTCAGAGATCCACCTGCCTCTGCCTGCCTGAGTGCTGGCATTATAGGCATGTGCCACCACACCCAGCTATTTCTGTGTTTTTAAAGAAACCAAAATCCCAGAATTCTCACTACATACACACATATACAAATAATTAGTAAATAAATAAAATGTAAAAATACTATGATTCTCAAGGTAAAAAACTATTATAAACTGTCATTCAGAACACTCTTTATGGTGTTTGGGTGTATACTGTGGTGTTATGCCTTTGTTTCAGTGTTTATTAAAGAATACTGGTATCTTATTAAAGTATTTTTGGTACAATCTGTTGCTATTGGCTGAAACACTTGTGTCTAAGGATGAAATACTCTTAGGTAAAAGGATCTGTAGAATTAAAGCCCCAACTATTGCCTCATGTCTTAGGTAGGGTTTCTACTGCTATGATAAAACACCACAGCCAAAAGTAAATTGGAGAGATAGGTTCTTTTCTATCTTACAGTTTGTTGTCCGTCATTGGAGGGATGTCAGAGCAGGAACTCAAAGCAGGAACCTAGAGGCAGGAGCTGCTCACTGGCTTGTTCCCCATGCCTTGCTCAGCCTGCTTTCTTATACCACCCAGGACCACCAGCCCACAGGTAGCACCACTCACATTGACTGGGCCCGCCTACATCAATCACTAATGAAAAATCAATGCCCCAGAGCTTTGCCCAGGGGCCAATTTAAGTGAGAGCATTTTCTCCCTTAAGGTTCCCTTTTAACAAAAAATCTAGCTTGTGTTGAGTTGACAAAACACTGGACACCACGGCCTATTTACACAAGAGGAAACTGAGGCATGGCAACCTGTCAAAAGACCCATCCCATGGGTGGGAGGTTGTGGCTCATACTTTTAATCTTCTTGTAAGGCATGTTTCTCTTTTCTGATCCCAAAATAGGTTGTCTGGAAGCTTCTACAAAGAGCCCAGCTCCCCCATCCAGGCTGTATAAAAATTTATAACATTTTTGAAGGGAACCTTTGTCACACTTTCACTAAAATACCCAACTAACAAGTGTCTCAGAGAAAAAGCGTTTGTGCACCAGATCCTTGCTTTTTTTTTCTTTTTTTTTCAGATCCTTGTTTCTAAGTGGTTTTCTGTATCTTTGACAGACAAAAATGTTCGAAACTTGGACTGACCCCCCCCCCCCCCCCCCGAACCTGAGACCTGGAGCTGTCTGGTCAATATCTGACTTGCTTTTCCTTTAACTGTGGGTTTTCTCTAATCACTAGGATGACATCTCATAAGCTGTTTTTCCTTTAGAGTTAAAAGAAAAAAAAAAGATAGAAGGGACAGGTAAAGATCTTTTTTATACGAAAGAAAATGGGTCCTTAGAGGGAACTGGCTCTCCTGTGGCACTTGCTCTGAGAACCACAGTCCTTTGGAACATCTTTCTCGTTAGCGTCAGCAGCCACAGGTTATTGCTAAGTTTAGTTCCCTAAAATCAAAGAGGAAGGAAGTTTCAATGACCACCTCCTACCTAATTCAGCACAGCTTGCTCCTAGGCTTCTGGCAAACTTCCTCCCCTAATGTCCTATCCTATTTATTTATTTATTTGTTTGTTTGTTTGTTTGTTTATTCATTCCTATACAAGGCTTCTGTGGAGAGGAAGCCTTGGGGGGATATGCGGAATGAGCACAGTAGGCCACCATTCTTGGAAAGTCTGACCCCAGAGGGAGGAGGAAAAGTTTCAGCCAGCGGTTTGGCAGGGGAGTTACCCAAGGAAGGTGGGGCACAGCAGAAGTCACCAGAGGCTGCAGAAGGCTCACAGCACATACTGAAGTCCTCAATGCTTGGCCAGATCTTGCACTCCCCAGGCTGCCTGGTAGGCAAGCGCTCCTCAGGGTGGTGATGTGGAGGTAAGAAGGCTGGCACTGGCTTGGTAAGCATCAGACCCCTGTCCCGCCCCCAACCCCACCCAGGGTCTTCTTGTAACCAGGAGGGCTGGGGCGCACATGCATCAAGAGGTTGCCTCAGTGAGGCCAATGTGATCTACCTGGTTCTGACACTTAAATATACATCAGCATTCTCACCAACACACATGCCAGAAGCATGATGCTCAGCTATATAATCCAGGAGAATGACAAGCAAGGTTAGTTCCTAGCCCCGCCCTCCCAGCTCCTGAACATACCTGGTAAAAGAGGTCTACCTTGAGTCCTGGGGTGAAACCTCACCAGCTCCCCTCCTTGCTTCGCAGGGGGGCTCCGAGCATTCACCCTTGGTCTCTCCATCCATCAGATGACAGGAACGACACTTGTTCTTTGACGTTAGTGAAGGCGGCTGAGCTAGATATGTACCACTGCACCTAGTCCAGTACCTGGTACACAGGCATGCTTACGGAAGCATGCTCTTTCATTTTCTTTTTCCAAGTCAAATAAAGAACCTTCAGGGAAACATCTCCCCTTATTCAACTAGCAGCCTCAGGAAGAATCTCTGGGAATGAAAGTTCCACATTATGAAAGGAAGTAAAGTGTATATAGAAGGAAGAGACAACTTTTCAACGCAGAAAGGACTGTTAAGTAATCTAACATCACCAGATGTGTCTGTTAACTTCTCTGAGTTTCATTTGCTTGTTTGTGTGTTTGCAACAGTGTCTCATCAGGTATCCCTGGCTGGGCTGGAGCTCTCTATGTAGCCCAGACTTGCTGCAGACTTACAGCTATCTTCCCAAGTACTCTGCCTCCCAAGTACTGGGAGTACAGGCATGTGCCACCATATCTGGCTCATTTTATTATTTTGATCAAGATTTAATAAGATTGGTTTCTTCATGTGCTTCCTCCGTATATCTCCCTAAGAACTCCCAGAATATAAAAGGGAAATAGGAAAATTATTTCCCTGCATGGAGATGGAGAAATTAAAGCTAGGCATTGTAGTAGTTGGCCAGGGGACACAGTCCAGACAAATGTGGACCTTCGCACTGGACAGTCCAGGGGCTCTAGAACCTGCCTCTCCATCTTGTCTGGAGCAGGCAGCAAGTGTCTGCATGGTTACCACTAACCTATCACAGAACCAAGATGGCAGGTCTTGCACCTTATTCCCTGATGTCTTGTGGGTGCGTCCAGATAGATAGAACCAACAAGTGTTCCTAAGCAACTGGGGACATCCGGCGGCAGGAAGCACAGCCATAGACAAAGATTAGCCACCCACATTGGACTTTCCAAGACCACTCAGTTCATGCCGCCTCTTCAGCAAAGGCTTTCCTGATTACCTCATCCTGGGGGAAGGATCACATGTTGTTGTTGTTGTTGTTGTTGCTGTTGCTGCTGCTGCTGCTGTTGCAGCATCCTGGATCCCTGGAGAGCTTCATAGCCCAGTGTTCAGACTTCACTCTGTGCTTTCATTCCTGTGGTTATGTCCTTATCAGATGGTGGACTCCCCAGGGGCCCATATCCCAAGGCTGTAGTGTAAATCAAATGACTAGTGCATGGTGAGTTCTCAGCAAATGGAGCACTAATTAATAAACAGAAGCTAGGGACTGCAAGAAGAAAGCAAGAGGTAGAAGACAGGAGCAGATTATCGAGGGGCTTGGGATGTGGCTCAGCTGGTAGAGTGCTTGCCTACTATGTGCAAATCCCTGGGTTCGATTCCCAGCACCATGTAAAATGAGGTATAACTTTATAGAGACCTGTAACCCTGGTGCTTTGGAGGTAGAGGCAGGAGAATCACAAGGTCAAGGTCATCCTCAGAAGACCCACCCCCACCCGACACCCCAAAAAAAAAAAGAAAGAAAGGGTAAAAAAAAAATCACAGCTGGGCAGGTAATCGGGATAGCAGCATCTTAAGGGGAGCCTGTCTCCTGGAGCATGCCATGAAGTGAAACATGGTGGGTGGAAGGTTCTAGGCCAGAGGCGGAGAAGCAGAGTGAAGCTGCCCATCGCGGCTACACAGAGCAGAGTCAAGAAGCCAGCAGTGATAAATGCTGCAAAGTGCCAAGCGCAGCAGGTTTGCTTACAAAAGTCTGGAATAATTGCTTCAGCCTCGCTGCTAAGAAAATAAGCTGTTGAGTCCAGGATAATTCTAGTAAAAAAAAATTGGCATTCAGGGATTAATTGTTTAGGCTGTAATGACTGCTGCAACCCAAGCTAATGAGAACAGAAAGCGGTTTCCAATTTGAATATCATGAGGCTGAATGGGACAGAACGGAAGAGTAGGTTTTGTGGGAGGTGGGGGTTGACCTCAGCATTGATTGGTTGAGAGAGAGAGAGAGAGAGAGAGAGAGAGAGAGGGGGGGGGGAGCGAGCGAGCTCTTTTTTGGAAGAACAGCCTGGAAGGTTAGTGAACAAGCTCATGCAGCTGCCTCAGGAAAACTCTTGATTGATTGCTGGAAGCCTGGCTGAGTTCTTACCAGAGGCCCTGGGCAGCTTCGAGCCAACAAGGCCAAAATGAGTCATCTGCTTGCTGGGCCACGAGGAGCTCACTCAGGGCCTGGAGTTAGACCCTCCCTGCTTCTCCTAAGCCCTGACCTTGAGCAGTCACCTTCTGGGCTTGCAAAATCCAGCCGGATGGCAGCACTCACCCTGCCAACCCCCCTGGTGGGTTGTGAGAAGCAAATGAGAATGCGTCTGGCACATCAGCAATCTTCAGATCACTAGGCAGTGCGGGGGAAGGTGATATAGTTAGTTGCACACAGCACCCATTTCTGGTCCTGTCATTTGTTTGCCCTGCTTTGTTCCAAATAGGACTCCAACCAACCTGCGTGCATTTCTGTAGCTTCTTCCAGGACTCTGAGCACCATGAAGAGTAATTGGACTAGCAAGCAAAGATTCAGAACCAGGGAGACCTGCTGTGGGGGCTTGGGGAAGTGACTAAGTGGGTACAGCGCTTGCTGGGCTTGCTTGAAGACCTGAGTTCAACCACCATCACAGTCATAAGAAGCCATGTGCGGCATCACACATCTGTCATCTCAACAATGAGAGGCAGGAACTGGGGACTCCCAGGACTGGGGTTGGGGTCCAGAGATTGCCGGCCAGTTAGCCTAGCAAATAACTGAACAATTCTCCTCAGAGACCCCTGTCTCAAAACATAAGGTGAAGAGTAATCTAGGAAGACACTGGGCATCAACTGTTGCACAGGGAGACAGACAGACAGATGGATGAAGAGAGAGGGATCCAGAAAGGCATGGTTTACTCAGTCCAGAACATACACTGAGAGGCCCTGGGAGGGACTATAGACTGAGCCTAGTTTCTGCCTTGCCAGGCTTCAGGGACCTAAAAGTACTACAGATCACAGAGGATGGAGGAGAGGACGTGGGGAGAAGACGATGGAGTGCCTTGTTTGTTCTATGTTCTGTTGTTGCCTTGAGCTTATTTTTACTCTCTTATGAGGAGTAGAGCTATAATGGGGAGGTTGAAAGAATCCTTGGAAGATGGTCCCTATAACAGTCATCTAATGGAGAGGTCCCAAGTTCCTCACCGTCTTATAGTTCTATAGCACTTGGGATGTGAAATGCTTGAAAGCTTGGTCCCTATGGTGCCAAAGTTCAGACATGGGGCCAGTGAGCAGGCCTCTGGCTTTGTCACTGAATTAATCTTTTGCGAAATGGTGCCTAGGTGAGAAAGTCGGTCACTGGGGGCATGTTCTTGAAGAACCAAGTTTGTCCTTGGTTTCTCTCTCTCTCTTTCTAGCACCTCTCCCTCTTTCCTGTCCACCATGAGCTAAATGGCTGTCTGCCACTGTATGGTCTCCCCCCCCCCCCATGACCTCATGCCTTACCACAGCCTACAAGTAACAGATGGAGCAACGTGGTCAGAGGCTCCGGACCCACGAGGCTGACCCAGTTTCTTACCCAGAGTCCCCCTGTTTCTGATTCTGCTTCCCATCGCTAGTGACAGGAATTCAGAAGGAGTCCCTTGAATTCCTCCTAGTGACCAGAGGAAACGGAGGGCTCTGCGGAGAGCACACACTTGGGTGATCAGAGGTTCTGAGAGGAGGTGGAGTTAGGGCTCTGAGGTACAGGAGAGTGACAAGTCCTGCCAAGAACCTTGGAACCGTGGTGGATTGCTGGAAGGAATGCAAATGGGCCAGATGCTAGAAAAAGTCAAATGGAGTTTCCTCCAAAAAAAAAATTAACACAGAATTACCATATGACCTAGAATTCTGCTTCCAGCTATGTACCTCCAAGAATTAGAAACGGAAATGGGAACAGATACTTATGCATGAATATTAATCACAACGGCCAAATGCTGGAAACAACCTATATGCCCATCAATAGATCAATCAGTCAATAAAATGTAATAATGCATAGAGTGGAACATTATTTAACCATAATAGTGGAGTTCTGATGTGCCCTGTATCTGGAAAGGTTAAAACCCTTATGATTTTTAAAATACGCTAGAAGCAAAATAACAAACAATATCTATTTCCATTTGTATGAATTATATAAAATAAACAAACCTATAGAGACATAAGTAGGTAATAAGTAACCAGGGCCAGGGGAGGGAGAAGAAAGTGTTAGTGCTGGGTGGCCACGGCTCCGGTCTAGAGTAATGAGCATCCTTTGCGAACAGTGATGATGACTGCATGTTGTGAACTTAACTCCACTGAAGTACACGCTCGAAAGCAGTTAAGGTGGTAAGTGCTATGTCAGATACATTTAGCACGATGAAAACATGCACTCTACTGAAGAGGTCGCAACAGTGGCAGGGAGATGACTCAATGATCAATGTACTTGCCAGGCAGGTGTGAGAATGGGAGAGTTCGAATCCCCAGAGCCCATGTAAGAGGTGAGGTGGCAGAAGATCTCCAGAGCAAGCTCGTCTTGCTAGCCATATTGGCAAGCTCTAGGTTGAAGTGACCCTCCTCCAACTAATAAGGTGGTGAGAAATTGAGGATGATCCCCGCCATTAACCTCCATCTTCCCCCTTGCGCCTGCACACAGGTACACGGACAACCACACACATATGCCCACAGGCATGCAAAACATGTATACATACACACAGCTCATCGTAAGTGCAGGGGTTGCCTGAAGAATGAATGGCAAAAGAAAAGAAACAACCAGAAAAGTGTGGTCCCTTAGCAACACTGGACACGGCAGGACCCTTGCCTGCTGGGCGACTTCAGTCAACAGCTCACTGTCCCCCACCCCTCCAGCCGCCTGGTGTGCTTAATTCTCCTTGCCTACTGCAGCTGTGGGCCTGGGGGTTCTCTTTAACCCTCCCAAAGCAGCCTTTACAAGACACTAGTTTAGGTCAGGTTTCTTAGCTGGACTCCATCAAAATCTCACCACCACCACCCCCCCACCCCCCCCCCCCGCTCAGGATGCATCCTTAGTGGTAGGTGAGACACATGTATGCATTACTTAACTCATTGTCTACACATCTCCACCCCTTGTAAGCACGGACTGTGACAGCAGTAAGCATGGGTACCTGCCTGAGAGGCAAGCCTTGTTTTCATAGAGATGGGACAGAACTCAGATGCACAGGCTGAGGTGGGGTGCACGTGACATGTGGGAAAGAGCCCGGGTGGGGGTGGGGCAGCTGTCAGTGCGGCGCTAGCGCTCCCTTTGCTACATTCTAGAACTCTGTGTGCACACACACACAATCTGCGCATTCTCAATCCAAACTTGGTCCTCTAACGTGTTATGATGCTCCTCCCACAAAGCAGGAGAAAAACATATGTTATTTTTTTTTAATCTTATTTATTTATTTATTGGTTTAGTTTAAGTCTACTGGCCCAGTTTGTTAATGCCAAAACATTTGGATAAATGCTGGATGGGTCTTGCAGATGTTAGATGTAGCCAAAGGAATAGCGCCACATCCTAGGGCAGCTATTGGGTGCAGCTCTCCTCTCATGACCTCGTTTGTATCTGAGAGGTATTAGCCAGCTTCAGAGGAAGCTGCCTACTGGGCTTCTGTGAGGGACAATGGGCAGACAGAAAAACAAGGAAGCCAACTTTGCCTGAACGTAATTGCTGGGGTAGGGGTATGTGTGTGTGTGTGTGTGTGTGTGTGTGTGTGTGTGCGTGTGTGTGTGTGTGTGTGTGTGTGTGTGTGTGTTGGGGTGGGGGTGGAGTGCCTCTGGTCTAAGTGAGACGAAGTATGACAGAACTTTCCAGAAGGTAACCAGAGTTCAACCTCAGGGCCTAGTAGCAGTTTCTGGAGCATGCAGATGCTGCAGTTTTTGAAGCTACACACTTGGGATTCGTGTGTGCTTCATGCTCAGGCAGTTTTTGGAGTCACTCAGCTTGGGCTGCCCTTGAGCAAGTGGCTGGTCCTCGGAAACCTCCATTTACTTGATTGTAAAGTGGACTGGGCCAGCACATCTCTCTCACAGCACTGCAGAGATGGTCAGAGTCGCTGCTTGAGTGGTGGCAACTCCATGTTTGCTGCCCTCCATTATTAAAACACTTTGACTGGAAAAATACAGCCAATGTTGCTTTTTTAAGGTACAGTTTTTCTAGATGGAAAAAAAAAAAGGTAGTTTTTTTCTGTTCTCAGAGTCTTCTCCATTCCGTTATGTCAATGCCACTATCTTCTCTCTGACGAATTCAGGTTAAGCCACTAGGTCTAGATGTGGATTTTGCCTGGTCCCTGTCAGCCTCTAGGCGTGACTTCAGCTCCGAGGAAGCTCCAGCGGCTGCTAACAATGGCTGACTGAAACAGGCTTTTCCTGCTCTTGTCATGGAGCTTGGTCTGGGCCCCTGGGAAGAGCTTGGTGACAGCTACATCTGATTCCTTACGGTGACACCTCAGCTCTCATCTCAGTCCTCTTAGAAGAGAGGAGACTTTGGCTGTTCCATTAGGCCGGCTGGAATGGGGTTGGCTTTTGAGTCTCACAATATCCTGACTATGGCTTCTTTATTATACTGTTGTAAAATTCTGCTGTCCTCATAAATGCAACGTCAAAAGCATTCAGAAGAGTATTTCTAAACTCACAGAACCTCTATCTCATGCCTTCTAAGGATAAGGGTCCAGCTCAGGCATCAAGAAAAGGAGACCAGCCGTGGCTCTCAAAGAGCTTGTATGGCATTTCTGGAGAAGAGGCTTTGGATCAAGAACTTGAGCCATGGAGATGGACATATGCCCACCCTAGCCACTGTGCGAGTTTGGCAGGGAGCAAGAGATGATGATAATGATGATGATGATGATGATGATGATGATGATGATGATGATGATGATGATGTGGTTTAGAGTCCATGGCAGGCCACGCTGATAGCATCTCATTTGGCTCTTCCAACAACACAGCAAAGTAATTATTTGCATTTTACATATGAAAGCACCAAGGCTCAGCAAGGCTAAGGTGTGGCCCAAAGTTAGAGGCTTCCAGTGGCACCTGGATTGGCTGTGTCATTGGCATGGTGCAGTCAGAGGGAAAGCAGGGGCTTCTTGGTCCAAACAAAGGCTCTCACAAAGTGACAACAGCATGTTAAGTCAGGGAGGGCAGTTGTGAACCCAGGGCCTGTGATGGCACCAGTTGGATGTCCACAGAGTCTGCCCACTGCAAAGTACATGCATGCCCCTACATGCATGGAAGGGAAAAGAAAGAAAACAATGATGGTGTGAGCTTGCATCCGAATTACAAGAGGATCCCTGGAAGCATCCATATAAGGCTTAGAGGGCAGCACCTTTGAGGCAGAGGCCAAGAAGAAACCAGGAAACAAAAGCGGAGGGCTCATGTCAGGGGTCCAGAAGGAAGGCGAAAGAGGTTTCCAAGTGTTGTGAGACCCGGGTTTGAAGGAAATCAGGATAGCGCAGCAGGCCAGGGAGCAGTAGGGAAAGCCATCATATGGGCCAAGGCACAAAAGTCTTTGAGAAGGGACCCTAGGAACTCCACGGCAGGGTACTGTGTTCACAGTGAGGAGAGTCTGGAGGTGAAGGAGCTGTGGACTGCCACAATACCCAGAGGGAAAATGCCAAGGATCTGCATCATTTAAAAAAAAAAAAAAAAGGAGTGGCAATGCTAGTGCCATAGATAAGCAGGAAGTGGGAATGTGGCAAGGCTGCTGCCCTCCTGGTACCTTACCTGTTACAAGTGGACCCAGGTGCTGCTGAATGAATGGATGGGTAAGGAAGCCACTGAAGCTGAGGGGGCAGCAAGAGGAGAAAGGACAGCAGAACAGGACATGCTGTCTCCTATGTAGCTCTTTGCTCACAAAGAAGCCGTGTAAAGACACCAGTGTTCTGTTTCTTTAGCAGAGAGGGAACTGGGGGGGGGGGGGGGGAGTTCCCAGAGGAAGAGTGTCCAAAGCAGTAAGAGGGTCAGCTCAATGTTATATCCTGCACTGTAACACTGAGCATGCAGCCAGGCTGGGGTCAGCTCAATGTTATATCCTGCACTGTAACACTGAGCATGCAGCCAGGCTGGGGTCAGCTCAGTGTGGTGCCCTGCACAAGGACACTGAGCATGCAGCCAGGCTGGGGTCAGCTCAGTGTGATGCCCTGCACAAGGACACTGAGCATGCAGCCAGGCTGGGGTCAGCTCAGTGTGGTGCCCTGCACAAGGACACTGAGCATGCAGCCAGGCTGGGGTCAGCTCAGTGTGATGCCCTGCACAAGGACACTGAGCATGCAGCCAGGCTGGGGTCAGCTCAGTGTGATGCCCTGCACAGGGACACTGAGCATGCAGCCAGGCTGGGGTCAGCTCAGTGTGGTGCCCTGCACAAGGACACTGAGCACGCAGCCAGGCTGGGGTCAGCTTACTGTGGTGCCCTGCACAAGGACACTGAGCATGCAGCCAGGCTGGGGTCAGCTCAATGTGGTACCTTGCACAGGGACACTGAGCATGCAGCCAGGCTGGGGTCAGCTCAGTGTGGTGCCCTGCACAGGGACACTGAGCATGCTGCCAGGCTGGGCTGAGCTCCGCTCATGGTCGTGTGAGGTCGATCAGTCCTTGTATCGAGGGGCTGTGGGCGGGGCACTGGCGTCGGGGCCACACCCCCATCCATCTCTGCCTCCTTCGTTCTCATTCCCTTTTATTAGCATCGCGCTCCCAGAGTTGAGATAATGATTTAAAAGCTCTAATTGTGTTACATTCCGAAGCCTGGCTGCCATCAAGGCTGATTGTAATGAGATTTGGGAAGGAGCCTGGCTCTTAGCCGGGGCCAATTCATCTCGGGGAGAAAATGCTACCATCACAATGCCCAGGAATTATTAGCACTTAGAGGAAAGCTGAAGAGACCTATTAATGTGAGATGCCTGGGGAGTCCTGAGGTGTGAGGCACAGTTATACTTCTTATTTATTTCCCCTGGTCTCATATTTAAGGGTGAAGAAAAGATGGGTAGGTAAGACCTCGTGAGGATCAATAAATATGTATTAAGCCCCATAATGCTGTCATGCTGCCTTCCCCTGCATAGTGTCAGCCTTCTCTAGTGTGAGTGTATTAGCATACCACAATGCTCTCTCGCTTCTCAGCACAGCCCTAAAGAGAGTACAGGATGGCAGGATGGACTGGGTGTTACTTTTTTTTTTTTTTTTTTAATAAATGGAGAATCTAAGGATGGAAGCAAATCGGGCCCTTTCTCTAGTAAATGTAGAATCAAATTTTAATCTAGATTTTTTTTTTTCAGTTCTGGCTGTACATTTTTCTAAGTACACTCCAGGGCTTCGAGTGCCAGGTGGTGTACGTCTGGGGGAATCCAGAGACATTTAGCACATGGTCTCTTTTCAAACCGTGGTTTTTCAATCTGCCAGAATATTACCCTCATGTAGGAAGCTGCAAACAGAGGCAACACACTGAAAGTGGGGCCCATCCTGTACGAGTTCTCCTTTCACCAGATGAGTCTGGCTCTGGAACTATCAAGCTTCTTGAGACTGGGAAAGCGAAGGGAGACTGGTGACGGGTGAGGGAGTGTGTCCCATGCCACTTTGTCACTCTCTGGTCTCCTCTTTGTTAGTAGCAACGCTTTAGTGACCGCAGCAGCAGGCAGCTGAGTGACCAGCCTCAACACATTCCATCCCTCCATCAACTCTGACACAGGTAACACAGCCAGTACATTTAGAGGCCTGGATATGGCACAGTGGACAAACAAGAAACTTATAGAAATAAGGGAAGGAAAAGGAATTGACTTCAAAAGCAAGCTGAGCCCATTTCTACTCTGTGAGAGTTTAAAGCTCATACTGACGTCCATTTAAACCTCTGTAAGTCCCAGTTGCCTAGTATGTAAAATGCGATGTGAAAAAGAGGCCGTAAGGTACAGTCTTATGACCATGAAACGGAGGGCGACATGTATTTGAGCTTTGTAGGGACCACTATGGAGACTATCAAAGATATATTTCTAGTGCTACTGACGAGGCAAGTGTTGCTAAGCCAGCTGCCCAGGGCCACAACTCTCAGCCCTGGCTTCCTCGGAGCCATTCCCACACCACAGGGTCTACTGAACTAAACCACCAGAAAAACATTTTCTTCATCCTCGCCCAACCCCGACTGCATTAAAGAGAGTACAAGATATTACCAGTACCAGAGAGGTAAGAAGGCTCTTCTGGTGTCTTTGAAAAAGAAGAAAACGGCGACCAAAATGGTCCAAATGCTCAGAGAAGGAGAGTAGCTCGGCCTCTCAGGGGCTAAGAGTTTCTATTTGGAGTTTTCTAGCTGAAAGGTCTATCAATCGCGTATTTCACGAAAGAAAAGGAAAATTGGAGAAACTCCAGAGGCAGAATGAGGTTTAAGGTTTTAAAGTAGTTGCTATAAAAAGACCCGCCTAGGAAAATAGGGCAGATGAGCCTTACGTGAACTGGGTCTAGAGATCAGCGGAGACACTGGACAAGACAGCCCTCGGTACCGGCTGCGTTCTGAAACTGCTGATGCAGGTGCCCCAGGCCAGACTAATTACGTCAGCGTGGCGGCAAGGACCAGGCAAGGGCCTGGTACAAGCCCCTGGACCTCTGTACGGCTGGGCTTGGGACTCCACCACTCTCGATCATCCTGTAGATATGAATTGTAATTATTTCATCATCTGAGCGAGCCCAGGCTGCTACAGAACAGGGCACTGCCTTCTACTGAGGCTCACACAACACTCACTCAACGCTGGGCTTAACTGAAGGAGGAGATCTGTGCTGCAGTTAGGTTAAGGAATCTCTAAGTGTTTGCCTCTCTCTAGGGCGCTGGTTCTCAACCTGTGGTTTGCAACCGTCACAGGGGCTGCGTAACAGTTATCCTGCATATCAGATATTTACATTATGATTCGTAACAGTACCAGAATTACAATTATGAAGTGTCAGTGAAATGGTTTTATGGCAGAGGGTCACCACGACGTGAGGAGCTGTATTAAAGGGTTGCAGCATCAGGAAGGCTGAGGACCACTAGGGTGACCGCCACAGCCTCTGAACTTCACGTTCCTTAATAAAGGAAATCAAGAGACCCTCACGAAGTGACATTTAAAGCTGGGGCTGTAGCTCACAGGAGCAGAGGTGGTTACAAGAAGATGGCAGCTTCAAACACCTGCCATCCATGCTAAAGGAATATATTCTTGAAAGAGTGACTTCTTTTCTGATTATATATGTGTACTATAATATATATTTATAATATGTAATATATTATGTAATATATAACCATATGTAATATATGTGCTTATATGTATGGCTATGTATTATATCTTCATATACATACATATATATATATCTGTGTGTTCATTTTCAAAATTAGGAAATTAAGAATATAAAAAAATTAAAATCACCCACAATCCTATTTCCTATAGGTAATCATTATTAATACCATGTTTTTTTGGTTTTTTCCCTAATCTTTCATTATTGTATTTGTTAAAGTGTAGCCCACTTTTCCACATATCAAGGACTCTTAAGTGGTAATTCAGAATTTAGCTTCCATTAGAAAGCACTCAAACTCAAATGTGGCTTGTTTAGCTACAAGTCAGGTCCTCTTAGTCTCTTCTCAAATGGCAGTATGCCACCTGCACTATGGGATAAAACTGATGACTAGTCATGGGGAAAGGTGCTCACCTTTAGGAAGACTGTGTCCGAACTGAGGGATGCTCTCCCAGACCGTTCTCAGAAAGCCTGCCTCGCCTCTGACTTGAGGCAATGGAATACTGTACAGGTCCAAGTCAGGACCCCCATGTCTCCAGACAGCATCATTTCTGAGCTGGTCCTGGAAGGCATGGGCCACAGTCCTCCAAGACACCAGAGATACATTTGTCACTTACAGCAGTGACAAATACACACACGTGCCATGAGAGCATACCAGGTAGTGAAAGCTACCACACAGAGATGTGAACCCTGACAACCCCTGGCTGGCACCCAGTCCCTCACCCTGGTACTGAAAGGCAGAGCTCCAGAAGTCAGTTTAACACAGGGAGAATACTCTCCGATGGTCCTGATTTTCTCCCTGCCCTACCGCAGAGCATGGACACTCATGAGTGCTGTTCTATCCCAGCCTCATAGATTAGCAACCCAGTGATTGAGAACAGTTATTTCCTGAGGGTAGGACACATCTCAGTGATGTTATAATTAAGAGGGCCACTGAGTTATTTGCAATACACTCTCTCATAATTAGAATTTTTGTTGAAGTTAATTAGGACAATGGTTACGATTCTCGTGTGTGTGTGTGTGTGTGTGTGTGTGTGTGTGTGTGTGTGTGTACAGAGGCCTGGTGTCTTTCCTCATAGACACTCCACACCCTTTTTTTGTTTTGTTTTGTTTTGTTTTGAGAAAGGGTTGTTTTTTGTTTTGTTTTGTTTTTTGTTTTTTTTCAGTAATTCAGAACTAGAAGTAGCCAAGTTAGCTAGGCTGGCTGTCCAGAGAGGCCTGGAGATTTGCCTGTGTCTGCCTCGACAGTTCTGGGATTATAAGCGTGGACCACCACACCAGCCCAGCCTTTTAAAAGACTTCTAGGATTTTCCCTCAGTTCCCTGTGTTTGCAAGATGAGCACTTTACTGACAGAGGATCTCCCTAGCCCAGGTTGTCCACTGTGATGATGGTTATTCCTACAGCAGCAACCTTTTATTGACTGCTATGTCACTGGCCCAACCCTTCAGAGGCTGATGGCACAGTTGTGGAAACAAGGTGTCTGAATTGCTGTTCTATTGCTATGAAGAGACACTGCGGTCAAGGCAACTTATAGAAGAAAGCATTTAATTAGGCGCTTGCTTATAGTTTCAGAAGGTCATCATCGTTTCAGAAGGTGAGCAATGGTCATCGTGACAGAGAGTGTGGCAGTAAGAAGGAAAGCACAGTGCTGGAGTAGTAGCTGAGAGCTCACACCTGATATGCAGGTTGCAAGCAAAGAGAGGGGCGGGGAGAGCAGAGAGACTGGGTCTTGCATGGGCTTTGGAAACCTCAAAGCCTACCCCTCAGGGACACACCTCCTCCAACAAGACCACATCTCCTAGTCCTTCTCAAACAGCCCCACTAACTGGGGACCAAACCCTCAAATGTTTGAGTCTACAGGGACTAATGTCACTCAGCCCATCATACAATGTGTCAGCCACACATAGTGATTTGGCTATTAGCATGCTTAGCAACAGAGATGCGTTCTGATAGATGCACCCTTTGGCATCCCATCCCTGGCACATCATAACATGCACTTGCTCAGATGGAGACAGAATAGGACACACATGCAATGTGGCCTCTTGGTGCATTCAAGAGATGCTGCAAATTATGTATATGAGGCTGTTGTTAATGGGACATGACACTACTTGCAATGAACTATTTCTCTGTGGAAAGGGGACACTCTAAATAGTGATAAAAATGCAGTAAAGGCATATGCAGTCCTACAGTCATTTGTTATTATTGTCAAGCATGACATGCTGCCCAGTGTTTTCATGTGCTATATTTTCATGCAGCCAGTGGTATAGTAGGTGTGTTTACAGCAGCCTTGTCACTAACATGTGAGTAATGCGTTGCACTATAGCCCCACCATAGGTACTGTTGCACTAGGCAATAGGGACTTTTCAGATCTACTGCATTATTGCAAGACTGCTGATAAACCATCGGGGGGTGGCGGGGGCATTGACTGGAGTGTCATGTTACATCTCAAGTGACTATCACTTAGGTCACTCGAACAGGAACACTGTATTATCTTATGATCCTGGAAGCTAGCATTTAGAAACCAACGTGCTGGCAGATCTGGCAGCTTAGTGCAAATTCCTATTCACTGTAGATTTCTGCCTCTTTTCAATGAAATAATTACCTGGATGCTAAGAGGCACTGAGTACATCACTGTGAGTTGTCATTGTCACCGCTAATTGCTGTTTCTCGCAGGCAATGTTAGTTGCAGCATTCTTTCTCCTGGTGGTTGTCACGCTCTGAGCCATTGCGCTGGCCTGGCTGTCCCAGAGTAGCTTAGAAGCAGTTATAAGCTGTACAGAGTCCTAAACAGCATCAGTGAGCATTCCCCAGCCCGTGAGGGAAGTAGGTCAAAGCAAGCGCTGCAAGGCAGAGGCACTCTACCGGATGATGTGTAATTACAGCGTCCTGGATAGGCTGTTGTGAGGGTCGCACTGACATTTACATTCACACGAATGCTCTTCCCGAGCCGTTTATAACACAGCTGCCTTAATTGATAACAGGACTTTAAAGTAGATGTGCATTATTTCCCCGTGCGGATGTTAGGGGAAAATAAGTGGCTGTCACACCTGTTCTTCTTGAGCTGGGCTATTACCATATTCTACTGAGTAAATCCCCCATCAATGTCTCGACTGTGGTCCAGCCATTGGCATCATAGCAGAAGCAAGGCCCTCGGGCTGCTCAAGGCAGGAGCCCTGGACTCTGTTGGAATAGAAGGAGGTCCCTTAGGCTGGGTGACATGGTGGCACAGGGCAGAGACATAAGTTAGATAGTGGTGTGAGCTCTTTCTGGTGTTCGTCAAAGTCCAGCAGATCTGTGGAGCAGAGGATTCCTTTCTGCATCCAGCCGCCTATGGGAACCCGGTCCAGACAACTGAGTTTCTCTGGGCCTCAGTTTCCTGGTCTCTAGAATGGGGCTGATGATAATTCCTTTGCTGTGAGAACTGAAGAGATGTGTGCGATGCATTTCAGGTGGCTCCTAGAAAACATGACGTAAGTCGTAACTGTTGTCATACTATATTATCCCTCCTAGTGCTGTGCCACCCTAGCTCTTGTCAACTTTGTCACATATATAGAAAACAACCCCAGGAAGTTCACCAACCTGTGTCGTCCTAAAGTCTAAACAAGGGGTGAGAATGGAACTCAGGGGTACCCTACCACAAATTCTCAGGTCATGCTATGAGCACCGGGAAGCTTCAGGAAATGCTGGGGAGCCTGGTTTTTTTCCCCCCCTCTGGGTCATGATGTAACAGTTCCAAGTGTTAAACAGCATAAAGCGCTCAGGCTGCTGTGGGAATAGCCAGGGTTCCCCCAGGGAACAGATAGAGAGTGAGTGCAGACAGACAGACATCCCTCAGGATAGGGCATTGGCTCCTGTGCACACTCAAATCCACAGGCGCTCAAGTCTGTCATAGGAATGGCATGATATTTGCATATAAACTATACACGTCCTCCTCAATATTTGAATTATTTGTAACAGATAATGTTTAATGCCTTTAAGATGGTTGTTACTCTTGTATTGAATAATGTTAGGGAAACTTCCGCTCAGGTTCGCGACAGATCCACCATCATGGGCCAGCACACCAGCTGTGTCTGTAAGCGGTTACATTTGAAGATGTAGAACGGCTGTACAGACATATGGCCATACTGGTGCTACAGATGTATAACGTCTTGGTATCGATGTCCCCTCCTGACTCACAGATCTAGGCCCTACCATGGTAGTATTTCTAAGTGGACACCCTGGTGGGTAACTCTACACCCATGCATGTATGAGCAGTGCTAATTGGACCAAGGGGCTATTAACCAAAAACGTAGAGCATATAATTGAAAAGGAGATGGGGGGGGGGGAGAACTCTCGAGGTGATAGAGGGAGGTGTGGCAGATGGGTGTGATCAAAATGTGTTGCAAAAATATCCAAATATTTCAAAGACTAAATAAAACACTGAAGGATACTACCCCGCCATGCTGCGCTTAAGACTTGATGTTGGACTTGCCAGCCTGCAGAACTGTGAGAAAGAAGGTGCTGTTTTCAATGACCTAGTGGAAGGTATTTTGTTGTAGCAGCTGGAAAGGACTAAGTCACATAGGTGCACTCATGTATACCAGAGACTCGTGCAATCAGAGAGAGACTGACTTAGGACGCTGGATCGTGCAGTTCTGAAGTCTGGCAAGTTCAAATACTCAGGGTTAGGCAGCTACAGATAATCTTAGCATTTGAGCCTGAGAGATAATCTGGGGACAAAATTTCCTCCATCTTGCAGGATCTCAGTCTGTTGTCTTTTGAAGCTGTCACCGGATTGGATAAGGCCCATGTATGTCAGCTTTACTCCAAGTCCACAGGCTTAAATATACAACTTCTCTAAACACCACTTTTACAGGTCCAATAGACTAATGTTTTACCAAATATCTGCTACTGTGACCTCACCAAATTGACACATAAAAATTACTCATTACTTTCCCCAGATATATACAACAGTCCTCACCAGAAAGAACACATCATGATTTTTTTTTCCATTTATGCTGGATCTCTGAAGGCAGTCAACTTATGACTTCCAAAGTATTCTAGAAAGATCTGAGCAGCATAATGTTATGCAAAAATATTGAATGATTATTAGTATTAAATATTGAACTATTATTTTAGTGATACCAGCAGTTACTTCTTAACCAGCTTTATAACCAAATAACTACACAGAGAGACAAGGATCTATTTAATTAGCCTATCGCACAATGCTGTGCAATAATTACTCCATCCTAAACCTCCCTGCTAGTATAATTTCCTCCCATTCATATTTCTCACTTTATACTTGCTTTTAAATCATCCCCTAGGCCCAGTTAATTTCTCCCGATGTTTCCCCGTCTTCTCCTGTGGCTCCATCCTGCCTCCCTCCTCTTTCTCCTCCCATCACTCACCAGGATGTCCCACCTTATTTTCTGTTATTGCTCAGCATTGGCTGGTTGGTTTTTATTGGCAACATAGAGAACAAATGGTGACCTGTTTACACAAACTTGAGACAGGAGATACTTAGAATAGACATCGGAGTGCAATATCCAGATTGAAACCAGATAGTGGGGTGGAGAAGTCAGCATTTGAATGAACAAGGGTAAAGCGTACACAGTCCACAAGAACATGGCACCAACAGAAAAGGATGAGAATCAGGCACAGTGAGAACCAAACCCATGAAGGGAGCCTCCTCTTGGCAGTAACTGTGTCTGCAAGCCAACCTCCTTGTCCATCTTTGCCCATGTTTGGTCTTATTCATCCTCCCTGTTATCTTCTTGGTACCCTGGGATGGTGCCGTTTCCCCTGCTGAGTATCTCTTGTGCCCCAGCGCCTATCCCGTGCACTTGTACATAATTATCTGTTTACTGGTCTCTACATGGAGTTGTAGCTTTTTGGTGGAGTATTTTGTGCCCAAAACATCCTTGAACAGATGCATTTTATGGACTGAATACCTGCATTCCTTCTAAGTCCTCCACTGAAATCCTAACCCTTGCTGATATGGGACTTTGCAGAAATAATTAGGTTTTGATATGGTTATGTAGACGGAGCCCTTTTTGGTCATATTTCCCTGTAAGAAGAGAAAGAGTGCAGAGTTCCTGCCTCCTCTATCTCTCTTCCCACCTCCACCCCCGCTTTCCCCGTTTCTCTTCTCTCTGTGGCCCCATCTCTCGCTTCCTCCCTTGTGAGTCAGGGGAAGAAGGGTTGCCCCTGGACTCCCATCCACCCGTGTCTTGGTCTTGCACTTTAGCCACCAGAACTGGGCAGAACCACTGTGTTTTTAAGCCACCCGGAGTGTGATGTTCTGTTGGACTGACTGAGACAGAGGCCAGGTGGGAAGTCTGTGCTCACAAAGTGGCCTAGGGACAAACAACACTCAGGACCCCCTAGAGGCAACATTCCCTAGGTCCCCGGGGCACCAAGCCGTGGGTGTCTCCTCTTGCTTTCTGCACTTAGTGAAGTTACCAGGCAGCCATTTCTGTCTTCACCCTTTCCCCACACCTACTCCATGAGAATCACAATGAGAGAGATGTGGACAGCCACTGCTGGACGTAGTCTTGAGGTAGACTCACATGTTCCCCTAGGCTCACCACAGTCTCCTTCCCTGTGTGGATAGTGCAGGTAGGGAAGGGACCCCCTCATGCCCCACATCCTGGTGGGAACCCAAAAGGTCTAGTAGGCTTCAGTACCACTGACTTTCTTCCCATTTCTGGGAAGAGATATAGATTCCCACTCCCAGCCCAGGATGCAGGCCGCAACTGCATGCGCCGCCTGCACACAAGCTTGTGAAGACACCACAGACTTTCCCTAGATGTGTTGCCTCCCCATCCCGAACCCTGTGTAGATCATCTTTGAAGGTTTTCATGTCATTGGTGCATCAGGAAAACCTTCGAGAGCTCCTTGGTGGGCTGCAGATCATATCCTCATGGTTGTTAAAGGTATTTTGAAATGAGTATCTAACACACACACACACACACACACACACACACACACACACACACACACACAGAGTTCCTTATGTGAATACATGGCACTCTGGGAGGCAGAGGCAGGCAGGTCTCTGTGAGTTTGAGGCCAGCCTGTCCTACAGAGTGAGTCCAGGACAGCCAAGGCTACACGAAGACACAAAGAACCTTGTCTTAGAGAGAGAGAGAGAGAGAGAGAGAGAGAGAGAGAGAGAGAGAGACAGACAGAGAGAGAGAGACAGAGAGAGAGAGACAGAGAGAGAGAGAGAGAGAGACAGAGAGAGACAGAGACAGAGAGAGACAGAGAGATACAGAGACAGAGACAGAGACAGAGACAGAGACAGAGAGAGAGACAGAGAGATCCCAGGCTTAGTGACTGGATGATGATAGTGAGCATTATAATCTTTGTAATATTAATCATATTCTGCTCCTACACATATGTGAAGGTTAACTGCTCCAGGAGTCTTTTGGAGAAAGCTCTTAAGCAAGAATTATGTTTAATTTCTTTTGAAAATGTTTAAAAATACAATTGGGTCATATCTGTCCACTGCCTGCCATGTCCTAAGGCCTGGGACCTTAAGCCAGTCAGGTAATTTCCCTTAGGGATTTCTTGGCTGTAAAAACAGCTCAAGGACTTGTCTGCTTTCACTCCTGGAGTTTGGGCAAGGATGAAACAAGAGGCTGTGAGTGAAAGTCACATGAAGATTGCAAAGCCTCGGACACGATAGCAAGCCTGGTCCCTCACCATCAATCCTCAGACCAAGTCTCCGGGTCACAAAGCTTGGGGCTCGCTGTCTGTTTATCTTCAGTTATTACCTGTGTTTAATTCACATACTCAAACTTGAACCCTATGATCATAGGGACAAGAACAGAGGTCCTCCGGCTCCCCAAAGATGGGGCTGCCTTCCCCTCAAGAACCCAGCTCCAAATGACCTCGGACCCCTAGGTCAGCAGAGGTAAGAAACAGATGCTCAGAACAATAGACAACAGTAGACTGGTGGGGACAGTCCAGAAAAGAACCAGCGGGAGTGGCTAGGCGAATAGTCACACTTTCCTACACTGTGTAGGAAAAACAGCTTCCTGGGTTGCAGAGGGTCTCCCAGTGGGTTTCATTTAGAGGTCATTGAAAGTGCAGACCCACACATTCCCTGTCAACAAAGCCTAATTCTAGAGTTGTTAAAATATAATCAGGCTGAAAACATCCCATTTCCCCTGAGAAACACTCAGTGGTTCCCACCATGCCCAGAGCATGGTCACCACATCTCACCTCTTCCCCCTTGTTCTCTGAACTCTGAGAGGAACCGTGACAACGGCCACCACCGTCAGCAACAGCCCTGACCTCTGCTGTGTCCCAGGAAGTACACTTGCTTTTACATAGAATTCTTTCAGTTACTAAAATTAACCCAGGATTAAAAAATATATATCTGGTTTTTTGCTTTACATGTCACAGATAAAATTCAGAGAGATTAAGTAAGTATCCCTGGACCACATTGGACTACACAGGGCAGGGATGACTGTAACGGGACCCCAGGTCCATCTTCTAAGCTTCTTTTTTTTTTTTTTTTTTTTTTTTTTTTTTTTTTTTTTTTTCCTCTCTTGGGCACATTAGAACAACCCTTCAGCCACATGCCCTCAGAAGCCAACCATTAGATATGGCTGAGCAAACTGCACATGCTTGATTTTGCTTAGACTCTGTTTGATTCCAGAATGTCCATCCCAGGTCCTTGAGGACAGTCTGCATGCCAATTTTTATGCTAACTGAAAGGTCCATGGTGACAATCAACCAAGGGAAATTTGCCTTTTTCAGCTCCAGAGGTGACTGTAACTAATTAGCAGTGACAATATAGAGGCCAATCTTTAGTAGCCAAATTTATCCAAATTAATCATTTTTGTTAGGTTATCGGTGGTCCCACCCATACAGCAGCATGTTCCGTCCCCAACTCTAAGCCCAGTGAGGAGAAACCAGCCAGCCCCAGGCCTAAATTTCTAGTTCTCATTGGCCGCTGCCACAGAATTTTCTATTTCCAGAGGACAATTTGCTCTTATTCCAGGTCCCATCACTAGCCCCTCTGTCTGAGCCACTAAACACCAGCTGCTGTTGGCAGCGTTTGAAAAATACCTCTCAGGTTTTAAGCATCCAGAGTGGATTGCAGCGGTACTCTATCAGCCCACAACACACGGGAGAGCCAAGATGTATGTGAGCCCCTGGTGCGGGCAATTCCTCACTCAGGCACCCGGGCTAAGTAGCAGTTTGCCCATCCCTTCACTAGTCCCACTAGTCAGAGTCAGCGAATGAGGGATGAGGCTGACCTAGCATCTCTCACTTCCTTTGGCAGCTGGAGGCGGGTTGAGCATCTGGGGACCCTGGTGTCCCTTTTGGGAAGACAAAGGCTCTAGATCTAGACTGTTGTCAGCAGCTGCTGTTATCTGAGTTCCGCGACCCTCGGTGGCCTGCACCTTCAGCTTGCTGCTGCCAAATGCCTGCAGGACTATGTGTCCAGGCTGGTTCAGTCAAGGCTGAGTGATAGGCTTTATCACCGTTGCTCTGAATTTCTTTGGGTTGTTCTTTTTATTTATTTGTTTATTTGTTTGTTTCATGCCTCTTCCCTTAACTACATTATATTTAAAATAATGCTTTTTCCCCCCAACCATAAAAAGAAGTGTGCATACGCTGTAAAGACATGTTAAGACCTTTGAGCAACGCATCGCCTGTAATTGCATCCAGAGAAAACCACCATTGCCTGGTGTTGGTGCTTTCAGTAAATTTTAGTGTAGTATGTTTATGTTTTATAAGAGACTCTACATTACTCATGTATAGTTACATATTGCTCTGTGTGTGTGTGTGTGTGTGTGTGTGTGTGTGTGTGTGTCTGTCTGTCTGTCTGTCTGTCTGCTGTCTGTCTGTCTGTCTGCGGTGTTTGGGGATGTATTCATACACATGTGTTCATGTGCAGGTAGAGGCCTGAGGTCACCTTCAGATGTCTTTCCTCAGATTGCCTTTCATCTTATGTTTTGAGACAAGTCTCTTCTTGACTTGGGGCTCAATTAGTAAGGGAATCTGGCTGGCCAGGGAGCCCCCAGAATCTACCAGTGTCTGCCTCACTGGAATTACAGGTACCCTCTATCACGGTTGGCTTTTTCACATGGATCTGGGACTCTAAGTTCAATAAATTCAAGTCTACGTGCATACAGCAAGCAAGCCCTGACTGGCTGAGTTAGCTCTGCGGTCCCTCACTTTACTTTTTTTCTTAAGGGGAATTTGTTGTGAACACCCTTATATTATGAAGACAAAGCCTTCTCTGGTGAGCAGCCTGGGGACTTTTCAGCTCAGTCTTCCTTCATTTCAGTCCTGTCTGATCTAGAGGTAAATGACCTAAACCTTTGTCCCTTCCCTTCCAAAGTCGCAAAACAAAAGACTCCAGGCATGAGCAGGGACGATGCCTGACAATTTTCCATGAGGCGCAATTTCTACTGGGCTTACATGATTTATCTGGGGCCTCTGTTATAATAGCCAGAGAGCTTCTGAGTCCATGGGTCTGTCGACACAACAAAGCATGCTTGCAATGATTTCTAACTCACGCTCTACAAATTCCCAGGGCAACCTGAAGTGTGCAACAAAAATTGTGAGGTCTATTTACAGGCCTTAGTTCTGTGGACACACACACACCCCATCCCCATTTCCCTTCAGCAGCTCAGCCAATTGCCTGAAGGCAGCAGCTGCTGAAAGGTCAGAGGTCAGGTGGGGCAGCCTCAGGATTTATATCCACTTCAGGATGCATTGACCCACATCAGCTTCTTTTATGAGTCAGGACCAGGCAGGGATCATCAATATTGCTACAACAGGCTTGGAAGCCCCTGCTCTCCCCCAAGCACAGCACACTGCTGGCGGCATCAGCCTCCCCAGCCTCCTTGCTCAACTCAGCCTCCCGATGCAGAATGGGAATAAATTCTGAGCACACTCAGAAGTGGAGATGTGCGGTAAAGGTAGAATTCTTCCCTTTATAGCTGAGTTTAATTTGCCTTTGGGGTAGAGGGGGGTATGTCTCATCCCATGAGGAATAGAAACTTAGTATTAGATAAGTTGAAGATCCCCAACTTTGCTCAGAACAGAGACCAGGTTCTGGAGCCCTACAAAGGAACATTTTGGCAGATGTTTAATAATTGGCTCTTCTGGAGGAAAATGTGTGTGTGTGTGTGTGTGTGTGTGTGTGTGTGTGTGTGTGTGTGTGTGTATGAATGTCTGTGTGACCACATGAGCATGTGGGCACACACATGCATGAGTCTATGTGTGCATTTACATGAACATGTAGATCTTTGTGTGTACATGTATGTGCATGTACACATTTATTATAAAATTTGAGAATGTAACAATATATAACACAATTCACTATGAAATTTATAATTTTTATTTTACTTTATTTTTGTGTCATGGGGTGTGTATATGTTTGTGTGTGTACATGCGGAGGCCAGAGGTTGATATTTCATGTCTTCTTCAACTTCTGTCCACCTTATTTTTGAGACAGGGCCTCTCACTGAATCTCTCACCAGTCTGGCTAGACAGCTGTCCAGTGAGCCTCAAGGATCCTCCTGGATCCACCTCCCTGCAGCTGGGGTTATAGGCACACACACCCCTGCACCTGGATCCACCTCCCTGCAGCTGAGGTTATAGGCACACACACCCCTGCACCTGGATCCACCTCCCTGCAGCTGAGGTTATAGACACACACACCCCTGCACCTGGATCCACCTCCCTGCAGCTGGGGTTATAGGCACACACACCCCTGCACCTGGATCCACCTCCCTGCAGCTGAGGTTATAGACACATACACCCCTGCACCTGGATCCACCTCCCTGCAGCTGGGGTTACAGGCACACACACCCCTGCACCTGGATCCACCTCCCTGCAGCTGAGGTTATAGACACATACACCCCTGCACCTGGATCCACCTCCCTGCAGCTGAAGTTATAGGCACATACACCCCTGCACCTGGATCCACCTCCCTGCAGCTGGGTTTACAGACACACACACCCCTGCACCTGGATCCACCTCCCTGCAGCTGAGGTTATAGACACATACACCCCTGCACCTGGATCCACCTCCCTGCAGCTGGGGTTATAGGCACACACACCCCTGCACCTGGATCCACCTCCCTGCAGCTGAGGTTATAGACACATACACCCCTGCACCTGGATCCACCTCCCTGCAGCTGAGGTTATAGGCACACACACCCCTGCACCTGGATCCATCTCCCTGCAGCTGAGGTTATAGGCACACACACCCCTGCACCTGGATCCACCTCCCTGCAGCTGAGGTTATAGGCACACACACCCCTGCACCTGGATCCACCTCCCTGCAGCTGAGGTTATAGGCACACACACCCCTGCACCTGGATCCACCTCCCTGCAGCTGAGGTTATAGGCACACACACCCCTGCACCTGGATCCACCTCCCTGCAGCTGAGGTTATAGGCACACACACCCCTGCACCTGGATCCACCTCCCTGCAGCTGAGGTTATAGGCACACACACCCCTGCACCTGGATCCACCTCCCTGCAGCTGGGTTTACAGGCACCTGGCTTCGTAGATAGGTGCTGGAGATCTGAGCTCAGGTCCTCAGCATCTTACTGCCTGAGCCATCTCCCCTGCTCCTCTTTATTTTAACTTCCCTAAAACCACTCAAGAGCCTTTACCAATTTTACTGGATTCTTGTGTTCATAACCAACCCACAGCTGTGATCTAACCATTGTGTGACACACTCAGATGGTAATGATTCTCCGGTGCAGGAAGGAAGTCACCATGCCACTGTGTGTAACTTCATCGTCAATGTCGGCTAACGCTTTCCTGTATGGTAACAAGATAAAAGTGAAGCACTAAAGATACACACCACCTTATCAGTCACTCCTGAATGACAAGAACAACTTCCGAGCTAAATCAGATGACAGTTTTAGCTACAGAAAGAACATCTCCTCCATCATTCGTGCTATTCCACATGAAGTTTAATCTGAACACACAGCAAACTCTTTAAGTATTCCTGCCATGGCTAATTTCAAATTGCCAACCTCACATTATGGGACAGGAAGTTAAGAAGTAATGCTTGACATTATGTAGCATTACTGCCGTCGGATACAGATATGACACAGACTTGCAAGATAATTAAAAATAGTATGTTTCATGTACTTTGTCCCTGTGTGCTTAATCTGATTTGAGTAATTCTAAACTTATGTAATTTTATTTTAACGAAGATTGTGTTTAACTCTCAGCTCTCAAAACTCCTGAAATGTTAACAATTTAAGGTTGATGCCTTGTTGGACAAATGTATTTTGTTTATCGGCGAGGGGTGGGGGGGGGGTGGGGAGGATGGAGAGGCGCGTTCAAGACAGGGTTTCTCTGTGTAGCTTTGGCTGTCCTGGACTCACTTTGTAGTCTAGGCTGACCTCAGACTCATATCGACCCATCTGCCTCTGCCTCCCTCAGTGCTGGGCTTCATCCTTTCTTGTTCTTTTCCTTTATCCAAATGTAAATCATGCACTATGTAGACTTTTGTAACTGGCATCTTTCACCTATCATGAGGGTTCCAAAGCTAGTCACGTTGTAGCAGATAGTAACACAGGTAGTGATATTGATACATACACATTAACTTACTGCTAATAATGAATGCACACAAAATATAAAGTGATTCTATTTTTAAAACATAACATAGTGGCACACACCTTTAATCCCAGCACTCGAGAGGCAGAGGCAGGTGGATTGCTGTGAGTTCAAGGCCAGCCTGGTGTACAAAGCAAGTCCAGAACAGCCAAGGCTACACAGAGAAACCCTGTCTCAGAAAAAAAAAATACCAAAAACATGCAAAAGCGTTCTATTTGTCAAAGTTTCAAGCACAGTTTACTACTTAGGAGATGTATTTATCTATTCTTCTTTTATTGAAAATAGATTTTTTTTCATACAATATACTCTGATCACAGCTTCCCATCCTCAGCTCCTCCCAGAGTTCCCCCCACCTGCCCTCCTGTCTGAATTCGTACTCCTTTCTGTTGTTAGAAAACAGACAGGCTTTAAAAGAATTGTGGTAAGATAAAACAAAACCAAACAAACCAGAATAGGACAAAAACAAAAACAAACAGAAGAAAAAGAGCCAAAGAAAAGGCAGGAAAAGCACATATGGACCCAGATGCACACGGGCTTGCATACATAGGAACCCCATAAAAACAGGAATTTGGAAGCCATAATACATATGCTAAGAAAATGTAAAGTTAAAAAAAAAGGTTCCAACAAAATATATGAGAAAAAGAACCTCCAAAGATGCCATTGAGTGTGTTTTGTGTTGGCCATCTGCTGCTGGGCACGGGCCTGCCTTCATGAGTGGTTTGTGTATCCAGTGAGACCACCAGAGAAAAGCACTTTTCATTTGTGAGTGCCTATCAATTGGAGATAGCCTCTGGGTTGGGGATGGGGGCTTGTGTCCACTTCTCTTAGTACTGGGATCTCATCTGGCACAGACCCAGGCAGGCCCTGTGCATGCGGCCAGACTTGGTGAGTCCGTATGTGCTTTGATCCTATTCTGTTTAGAATGCCTTGTTTCTTTGGTGTTCTCCATTCTCTCTGGCTCTCACTATCTTTCCAGCTTCCTTCCATAGACTTTCCTGACCCCTAAGCGGAGGGATTTGATGGAGACCTCTCATTTAGGACTGAGTGTTCCAAGGACTCTTACTCTATGTGCGTTTTCCAGCTCTGGATCTGTATTTTTTTTTTTCCTATTTGCTGCAGGAGGAAGCTTCTCTTATGAGAGCCTAGCAAGAAACTAGCCAATAAGTAGAGCAGAATGTGTCATCAGAAGTCATTCTGTGCCTATGTTCCTTTAGCAGAACTGTAGTATTTGGTTTTTCCCTAGATCCCTGGACTACCTGGTCTCAGGTAGTGACACCAACGGTATCAGGGATGGGTCCTATCTCATTGGTTACTCTAGCAGGCTTTTGTGTCATGGCTTCATTAGCACATCCAACATGTCATCACTGTAGATTAACGAGCCCGTAGCTGGGTTGGTGTCTACCTTTCTCCTTTGGTGGTGTGCCGAGTACCTTCCTGTACCATGGACACTAGACCATAGGAGTGGAGGTTCTAGGTGGTTACAAGCTCAACTTCTCCATCTTCTATGAGGAGTGTGTGTGTGTGTGTGTGTGTGTGTGTGTGTGTGTGTGTGTGTGTGTGTGTGTGTTCTCTTCAGCAATAAGGCTTTACCATCAATTGGTGGAGTGCAGCCCACAGCCTTTTTGTCTATGGCTGCTTCAGTGCAGATTCTAATTATGCTGTCTTTTTTGGTTTGGTTTGGTTTGGTTTGGTTTTTCAAGGCAGAGTTTTCTGTGTAGCCTGGGCTGTCCTGGAACTCTCTCTATATAGACCAGTCTGACTTTGAACTCACAGAGATCCGCCTGCCTCTGCCTCCTGAGTGCTGAATTAAAGGTGTGCGCTACCATGCCCGGCTTTTGTTCTGCCCTCTCGAAGTTTCCACTGCATCCTGAGATCACAACACACACACACACAATGCAGATCTGGAGCCAGCTGAGGACTCTCGTGAACCACACCAAGGCTTCTGAGCTGTGGTTCAGAATACAGCGCTGCCAGCCACTTGTCCCAAGGCATAAGCTTTTGTGACAGCAAATGGAGCTTATTTACTATTTCTATTGAGGAATAACCCTGACAATCCTGAAAATTTCCCCACTCTCCTTCGTACCCAGGGGCTACACCCCCAAGTCCAGAGGAAAGACGACCTGAGCACGTTCATTCCCTGCCTTACTCCGTGATACCTCAACATCATCTCTAGGACTGGGAGAAAATTAATTCTCAGCACCTTGTTGAATTTTTTTTTTACATTGTAATAATTCTCCTAAGAAATGTCACAATTCCTAGGAAAGATGTTTTCTTCTCCTGACTGTGTCACCAGTCAGCATGAACAGACATCCCCACAAAAACATACTCCAGCGCCCTTTTGTGTCTCCATCAGCTGGCCTAGACCAACGCCTGGGACGCAGAGAGCATCGGTTAGCAATAGCCACCACCTGAGCAACTGTATTAGTGATTTTTCTTGTCGCTGTCACAACACACTTGACAAGAACTTCCTTAAAAAATCAAGGAAGGATTTCTTTCAGCCCATGGTTTGAGAGTTCAGTCCGCCACGATGAGGAAGTCACAGCAGCAGGAACGAAACAGCTGGCCGTGCCCTATCCACATTCAGGCAACAGAAAGAGATGAATGCTGGTACTCAGCTTGTTTTCTCCTAATCCATGGGATGGTGCCACTCACATTCTGAGTAGGCTTTCCCTCTTGGGCTCAACTTTTTTGGAAATACAATCATAGACACAGAGGTATGTTTCCATGGTGAGTCTAAAGCCAGTCAGTTGGCATGAAAATCGACCCATCACAGTAACCAATGCCCTTGAGCTAGCCTAGGCAATTACAGGAGACACCAGGCATGAAAACACTTCATAATGCTGAGACGATGTCTCAGAGTAATTGTTCTTTACTGGAAAGGTGACAAGAGGATGCATGCAGCTCCCTGAAAGGCTGTATACATACATTTCTGTATTAGATTTAGTCACCAACATTAGAAGGGCGATATCTATGCCCGGATCCTGCTCAACACTTCTAGAATATTCTAGGTGCTCCACAGGCATAGAACAATTACACCTGCCTTTAGGTTCATTGTCATTTTCCCCAGGGTCCTAGGGGGAACCTAAATGGTTGGAGTGGACCCTGGAAGCTTGTGGTTTCCATGATTGGCTGTGGAAGTAAGCCGTCATCCCAATGTCTGCTGTGAACACAGCCCCAGGAGAGGTCACCCACAAAGACGAAGATGTTCTCTCTCATTACCGATTCAGTCCCCATGGAGGCCCTTGCTTAATCTCTTGGGTTAAAACAACAAACGGGGTGACCCCAGTACAATCTCTAATAAGTAGCATGGGTCAACAATTACTCATTTGAGCTGGAGCTTCCTTCTGTCTGACAGGCCAAGATGAAAATTTGTGTTCTTCCTGGCAAGAGCTATAAATTAGTTTTATGCCACTGTTAAACCCAGAGGCCGAACAAGACAGGGCTGGAAATGGGGGATGGTCAGACTGAAAAGCCTGACTGCTTCCAACAACAAGGCCAGCAACCCTCGGAACCACGTGGACAAGAGAGGTTGGATCGAGAGGTCAATGAGATTGAGACAAATACAGGTTGCACAGAGTGACTCTGGGACAAGACTGTGTCTTCTTTGAGGCTCTGAATGAAAATCCTACTTTCCTTTTTATCCTTAATATGTATGTGGTTTGCCAAATGGATGAACAACAACAACAAAAAGATGGACTTCACGGAGCAACCCCACATTGCTCAAGAAGATACAAATAAAGCCAATTATATCCCATCCGTGTGAGTTCTCCTTGGGTTCTCTAAGGCCAAGGGAGCCCCTAAAATGGTGCTTTTTATTTGCATTTTTGACGCATATTATTTCACAACCATCAAATTGGGGAAAGTGGTATGTAAGAATACACGTGCAATCTCTAGGCATTTGTGTTAAAAGACATGGCAGGAGGCGTGTCCACCAAAAACATTAATAAGACTCCTATCAGGATGGTGGGCATTGTGAGAGTTTGCTATTCTCGTCTTTGTACCATGTAGAATTTTTTTTAAATGTTTGTGATGGGAATGCATTATCTCCTAATCAGAAAACAGTAAGTTTAAAACCATTTCCACCAATATCTGAGGTAGGAAAAGAGACTGTTGACATAACCCATCTAGAGGAGAAAGAGAACCTCCCTACCCCTCCCCCCCACCCAACCCGGCTTGACTTTGGAATCTTACACACATCCTTTCTCAGCAGAAGATTTATCCTCCTTCCTATGCCTGCTCTTTACTTACAATTAGGATTAGATCCAGGTCCTTGACTCCTCTGCCAATTAATGAGCTAAGCAGGATAGGAAGGAAAGCTCTTCTTGGAATGAAATGAAATATGAGCCCCATGCCATCTACATGTCGATGAGTGGCAGCTGGGTGGGGGGCCGGGGACAGGAAGTGGCCCCGTGCAGACAGATCCCACCTCCTCTGTTCTCTGTGTGTCCCAGATGTAGTGTGAGGTTGAGCTGACACATGTGCTGTGCTTAAGACAGGCACTTTAAGACAATGTGTGTTTCAGACACCGTCCTCTATGGTCTCCATTGACCTAAGACTTCCCTCACAAGTGGGTTTTGTCTCTAAAACATCTTTACTCATCCTGCTTGGGAGAGACCTACATATCATACGTACACATCACAGTCATGTTCTATGACTGTGCAGTCATAGAATCTGAGGTGTGAAAGAGAAAGAGGCTTTCCCTTGACCACAGAGGTGGAGGGGGAACAGGGTCCACATGTCTACTCTGTCTTTCTCACAGGGTCCCTGTCCTTGTCCTTATTAGTATGTCCTTGAGGGTGGTGCCTTGAGTATTCTGACAATAGCTGTCTTACACCGAGTTGGCCAACAACCCCATAGTTGCTGGGCCCACCTCAGCAGTCCCAAACTGGTGCCAAAACCCTGAAAGCTTCCTGGCCAGTCAACAGCAGAAGCCACATTGGTTTAAGCAGTCAGGCTCTTGTCTGAGGCTCCCTACTCAGGTCATTCTAATTTGTTCCAAGTTGACCTTAAAACCAACCATCACATCTGTAGTGATTTGAATGAAAATGGACTGCCATAGACTCATAGGGAGTGGCACTGTTAGGAGGTGTGGCCTTGTGAGAGGAGGTGTGGTTTTGTTGGAGGAGGGGTTGTAAGAAGCTTTGTTGTCGCTGGGAATGGGTTTTGAGGTTTCAAGTGTTCAAGCCAGGCCCAGGGTCACTCTCTCTTCCTACTGCCCAGATGTAGAGCTCTCAGGTACCTCTCCAGCACCACATCTGTACGCATGCTGCCATGCTTCCCACCATGGTGATAATGAACCTCTGAACTGTTAGCCAGCCCTAATTAAATGCTTTCCTTTATAAGAGTTGCTGTGGTGATGGTATCTCTTCACAACAATAGAAACCATAACCAAGACAATGTCCTTCTACTAAATTATTTTTGCTTAGTCTGAAATCGCTGCTCAGAGAGCACTGCTCACATATGCAACCAGCAAGAGTGTCTTTATTTCACAAATCAAGACTCCTGCATGCAGGGGTCAGCCACTTTACAAAATGTTGACCGTGGACATCAACTCACAGGCCTTTTGATGGGTAAAGAGGGGAATTCCAGCAAGAGTTAGGTCATCTAAAGCCTGATTGATGGGTATCAGGGCAGTTATATTAGTCAGTTTTTAATTGGCTCATCTCCAGGTGGCCAGCAGGCTGCATTCTTGTGTGTCATGAACGTTTAACCACAAGATGAGATACATTAACCATATAAGGGTGCCAAGCACAGATGGCCAGTCTTGAGATAAGACTTCTCCACATTCCCGTGGTGATCTCTGAGCTGTCCTTCAGGTGTGTGTGTATGGGGGGGTTGATGGTCTGTTCTTGGAACTGATGACTTCGGGGGTCAGGCCTGGTCCTATAATGGAGACCAAGCACAAAATGGAGTTAGTGTCTTCTTTCATTCCCCCCATCATCCTTGAGTGGGGCTCGGGGTGGGGGGTGGGGTGATATTTGGGTTTTCACACCAGAGCTAAACAGTAGAGATCCGACCAGGATCACTCTGACTCTTCAGTTTGAGCCACCGCTGCCAGAACCTGACCAGGATACCCTATGACCTTTCTTCTACAGGTGAAATATTGCCTTTCCCTTTGAGAAAAGTAACTGTTATGCCCTGATCACTACATCCCCAAAGACCACCAGGAGTCCGAAGCTGTATGCAAAAACAAGGGGTCTTTATTTAAACTCAAGCCCAAGGGCTCTCAAACCTCACTGACAGGGTGGTTCTTTTCCTGGAACAGTTTGTAGTTTTTACAGTAACTGGGGTGACCTTGAAGACAGGCCTAAGATGAAGTCTTAGCAACAAGATGGAGTCACATGGCTGGGGTTCCACATAACCTCTTAGAGGAGAGGGGTCACACTTGCTTTGTTCACTGTTTTATTTCCAGCACCTCACAACCTTCAATATAAAATGCACAGTGATGGTTGGGTGGGTATGTGGATGAACCGATGGACAGACGGATGGATGAATAAATTATTATATAGAAAGGTATGAAAAACAGTAGGCCCTGGAGAACAGCACATTTATTTATGTCTTATTACTTAAAGCTGAGAGAGGGGTGGGGGAGAGCTGTTTTGAAACTCTGCATATGAAATCCCCATTAAGCTAAAGAGTAGGAAATTACGGGCAGCTATAAAAATGGATAATTTATTAATTAAAGCTAACTTCTTTACTAACATATGAATTTAAATGCTGTGAGAAGGAAGATTCAGGAACTTCCTATTCTGTGGATAAGAATTCCCTCAGGGCTCTGCCTTCCTAGTTCCCCCCTGTGAATTCCTGCTGTAACGCTGTCTGCAGGGCTCTGGTTGACTACTAAATCAGGCAGCAAGCCAGCTCAGCGTACAGCCCCATTATCTCTATTGTAAAGATCACAATGGAGCCTGGCTGGAAGAGCATCAAAGACACAGAGGGTGATGGCTGAGGTCCTTTAGAACCTTCTCCTTGATTCTGACAGGGGTATCAGGTTCTTTTGTGAGGTGGGGAAGGGATTCCCAGGTCTGATGCAAGTGGTCCAATGAGAGTGAGTGAACCTCTCGTTCTTCAAGGTAAAGTAACCAGAAGGAGGCTCCAGCTGCTGTGCTGGCTGGTCCAGACCCTCTGAGGCCAAGTTTGCATTTTAACAAGGTGCATAGGTGATTTGTGTGCAAGCTGAACGGGAGTGAGGACAGGGGGGGGCCTTCTGGTGCTTATGAAACCTCTCGCATGCTGTATGTGATTTATACACATGTGGGCTTTGGGATGGCCTGAGCTCTAGATGTGCCCTTTACTCCACTGATCCACAAGTTGGGGGGACAGGCTGTCCTGGGTGGTCACAGGGAACCCAGGTGCAGGGCATTACGCAAAACGAAGAACTTTAGCCCAGAGAAGGCTGAACTATAAAGGCTAGAAATGTAATCTCTAATTAAGAGGGCGGGCTTTGTGGGGGAGTCTAGAAACTGCATAGGAAGTGAACACTCTCTGATGGGGAGACAAGTGAACAAAATAGACCAGGGTAGAAACGGAGCCATGGTGAATTCTGGGAAGAAACACCTACACGGGGACAATTTGAATTGCCTTGATGTAGCACCAACTAATTATCTTAGCGCACTAATAAACTTGTTCCTTAGAGACATACTGCAACTGTAATAACTCAAAGATGAACAGTAGATGAATGAATTATTTGGGACTGGCTGCATAGCTAAGCTCCCAAGCCCAGAGGGCAGCAATTTTCCCTTCTCCCTTCATACCTCCCCGAAGCCTGATTTTTATTAAATATGCGCCTAGCATCTGACAAAGATCTAGACTTAATAAAACACCTGCCCCACGTCACTTATGAGGATGCTTGGTGCTATCAGTAGCCGTCTGAGGCTGCATTGGTTCTCGGGTTGGGGGTGAGGGGAGCCGCTTATGCAATAAGGTGTTTATTTCCTTGTCAGAGATGTGCCCTTTAGTCTAGTCTCAGAAAGTCGCTTTCTGCTCTAGGACTACAGGACCAGCTCCCCACTCTCGCAGGCAGTGCTGGGAGCTGCTTCAACACCGGTCTTCAATACCCCAGGTCCTGTGGCTCTCTGGAAACGACCCACAGGGCTCTTGGTCTCCATTGCTCTGACCCAAGTGTGACTCTCACACCTTCCTTCCATCCCCAGCTAGCTATTCACACCACAGGCAAAATCATACACGCTCCAACAGAAGAGCCAAACAAACGGAAAGGGGAGAGGCGGGACTTCCTAAATTCTTAATTTATCAGTGACCCAGAGACAGTAGCCACACACACACCCCCCTCCTACCCTCCCCCTTTCCTTCGGTTCGAGAGGCCCGAAGGAGAGGCACTCAAGGAAGAAAGAAGTTGCTGAAGAGGATCATGGGAGGACGAATAATACCTTGATCTCTTTATTTAGATTGTCTAAATTCACACAGCAGCATTGCCTTAACCAAAGGCTTGGCAGTGATAATGATGACAATGATGATGGTGGGGGTGGTGATGATGATGGTGGTGGTGGTGGGGTGGTGATGATGAGGATGACGATGGTGGGGATGTTGATGATGATGATGGTGATGGTGATGATGAGGGTGGTGATGATGATGATGATGGGGTGGGGGTGGTAATGATGATGATGGTGGTGGGGGGGGTGGTAATGATGATGATGGTGGGGGGGTGGTGATGATGAAGACGATGATGGTGGAGATGATGATGATGATGGTGATGATGGGGGTGGTGATGATGATGGGGGTGGTGATGATGATGATGGTAGTAAGGATGGTTGTGGTGGTGATGAGGCTGAAGAAGATGATGGTGGTAGTGGTGGTGATGAGGAAGATGATGATGATAAAGATGGTGGTGGTGGTGGTGGTGGTGGTGGTGGTGGCAGCTGCAGTGATCATTAGTGAATTCCAATTGCATTCTGCAAGGATACTCACTAGGCTTACTCTGGGCATTGTAACCCATATTCACTGTCTAATGGCCAGGTGGAAATACTCAGCAAAGGGCTTTTGCCTGTGAGAATATTAATTCCAATTGACATTATCAGGAGGCTTTAAAGGCTACTTGGAAGGGCACTCACGATCTACGATCGCATCTACTCCAGGTGAAATTCTAGAAATGATGTAAAGTGCATGTCCTTATCTTGTGCCCCAGTCAGCTGTTTGCTGCTGAGGGTGATGACTGTATCTACCGCCTGTGGCTTTCTTACTTTGCGCTCTAGTGTCGTTCAGCGTTCTCTGAATCTCATTCAGTCCTTAGCCAGCCTCTGTGAAATCTTACAATTCCCACTTTATAAGCTGGGAAACTGAAGCATGAAGAGGTTAATTAAAGAGTCCGGGATCATGCTCACATTGGCATGACTTCAAAATCAATTTTCTTTCTATTCTACGTCTACGACTTCCCATCTACTCTTGAGAAAATGACATATGTCCCATTTTAAGGATAAATTCTTATGAGAGCCTAAAGTGGTAATTTGAACTTATGCCTGCATTGGAGGATAGTGTGTGTGTGTGTGTGTGTGTGTGTGTGTGTGTGTGTGTGAGAGAGAGAGAGAGAGAGAGAGAGAGAGAGAGAGAGAGAGAGAGAGAGAGAGGACCCTTTGCTCCAGCTTTGTATGAGTCTGGTTCCTAGCTTGGGGTACCTGTGGGGTACAGGTACCCTGGGAAGGGCCTGTGAGCTACATCCATGCCTGAAGTAGACACCATGTCTTCTGATAGTGACGTCATCTCCAGTTTCACTTTATTCAGGCAAGAGTCAAATAGTAAGGTAAGAAATAGGAATTCTGAGCAGAAACCTCAAGCAGGCAGGCAGAAGAAACCCTTGCTTTCCCCTCAACCTTAGGATCTAGAAAGATTTGAGGACTGTTTGTTTGTAAGCATGGGTTCATCCAGGGTAGGGGGTGGGGGCAGGGGGCGGGGAGGGGGGATCTGGAGACAAATGAGGAGACAGGATCAGTCAGATTATGTCTTAGTGAACTGCCTATCACCTGAAAAACTGGCCGAGTTAAAAATCTAGCGTCCTTAAGTCAGGACTACTTCAGCTTTACTCTGCTTCCACAAACCAGCTGATCCAAGGGTACTCTGCAGAGGGCGGGAAGGCTAGAGACTTGGGACAAGTTGAACTTGTAGAGTTCTGGGTCAGGATGTCTTTGAAGAACTGAGAAAGAAGCACTCCTGGCCTTGGGACAACCAAGCCATCATCTTGTCTCATACCACCCGGGTCACACTTCTGCCCACTCAAAATGTGTAAGCATGCCTGCTCTCCACGCTTACACTTGCATATGTAACAGTTTCCGGAAGCCTACCTTCTCCCTGTGGTGGGAGCACTCGGTGAGCTGCAGTGGCCTCTGAGGTAAATAGATCAACACTTCTGCCCACAATCCGGGGGGTGTCCAGGTTTGCTCAGCTTGCTCTCCCAGGGAAGCTCAACACTCCCCCCCCCCCCCCCCCGCCCCTGCAGTCAGTCATCCCCTACAGGGATGCTTCTAGTTAATGGAGTTCCTGGTAATTAAATTTTAACCTTTAAACTGCTCACGTCGGCCTAGCTTCCACTTACCAGCTGCTATATAAAAGTTCAACTCTGCAAAAAGTCGCTTCTAAGAAAAATCCTTTCATCTACAAGACTCATTAGCATGCTCCAAGTCTCACAGATAAAAATCAGAGCCAGAGATAAATGGAGAGAAAACAGCTTTCTTCCAACTATGTGCCAAGACTGTAGTTAGGACTGCCCTGAACACCTGCAGGGCTCACAGCAAAATTATAAGTGAAAGCCCCCCCACACCCCTAAAATATTTCAAAGTGAAAACTCAAGGTATGAGTCTCTATAAATATGCTTCATTTTTTCTAACTACATAACTAATACCTTCATAATCAACTATGTGCACAGTTCCAGACAACAGTCCCCTTTTCTCCACACCTGGCTCATCCCACGCTGTGAGGAGCGTCACATAAAGCCAAGTGGACACTACAGCTCACACATCCAAATTCTTCTCACACGCCCCTAAATGCCCACCCACTGTTTGAGCTCAAGGATTTGTCTACTGGTTGATGGATCCCCTCATAGCATAGACTGCAGGGACCTGTCTCAGGCATTGGGAGGGGAGTCCAGCACCCTAGTTATCTGGATAGAGTGTGGGAATATTGATGCAATGTGGTACATTGTAGGGCTCTGTGGGGACACAACTCATTCACTTCTGTCTTAGTCACTGTTCGATTGCTTTAAAGAGACACCATGACCAAGGCAACTCCAATAACAGAAAGCATTTAGTTGGGGGCTTGCTTACAGATTCAGATGTTTAGTCCATGGTGGTAGAGAGCATGCCAGCATGCGGGTGGTGTGGGCATGGTGCTGGAGAAGTAGATAAGAGCTACACCCTGACCTGCAGACAAAGAGAGAGGGAGAGGGAAAGGGAGAGAGACTCTGGGCTTGGCATGGGCTTTTGAAAGCTCAAACCCCACTTCTAGTGACCCACTTCCTCCAACAAGGCCACACCTCTTAATCCTTATAATCTTTTCAAATACCACCACTCCCTAGTGACTAAGCATTCAAATCTATGAGCCTAAGGGACCAACCATTCTTATTCAAATCATCACAGTGACTCATCTCCTAGAAGGACAGACCTAGAGCTCAACAATAATCTTTGCTTGTGCTGAAGTTATCTCTGCAATGGATAATAGATAAGGAAGTGTGGGGCTCTCCAGCCATTTGTTAGGTCAATGATCCTGTCAAGGTGCATGAGAGAAAATCAGTCTAGATCTACCAAGGAGTTGGACAGATTTCCTGTATTAATCCAGCAGACTGCACTTTCCAATCTATTTGCCCTTTACAATCGAAAAGCAAATGATTGATGTGTTCCAGTAAACTCTCCAAAGTAAAAGCAAAATAAATGCCTCTCTGGCATGTGAAGTTTCCCTTTTTACTTCCCACCCTGACAGCTGGAAATGGGTCTGAGCCTGCCTCCTTGTCAAGCTTGAGTGTAGCGTCTGCATCCCATTCCTGTCAGGGTCATGATGAAGACTTCCAGGACTTCATGGCAATGAGCTCCCAGCTGCGAATTTGTGGAATATCTCTCTCTCCCTCTCTCCCTCTCTCCCTCCTCCCTCTCTCCCTCTCCCTCCCTCCCTCCCCCCCCTCTCTCTCTCTCACACACACACACACACTGCATACACACGTTTCTCCAGGGTGGAGGAGAGAGCCACCACTTCATATGGGCAAGAAGAGGGTTGAGTTGATGAGCCATGTGCTTATTCTTCTATTGTGTCAGTGTGTACTCACTGGGAATCCGTTAGCCACCTGGAGCTGCAAGGTGCTGCTCTTGCCCATCACCAGGACACAGCACTCAGCAAACTAAATGTAATCCCTGTCATCAGTGACTTCAGGCCAACTGAGGAGAGAAGGCCACCAACTAGTGACCTTCGATGCAGGTTGAATAAAGAAGTGAGGTATCTGGTGCTGGGTTGCCTTCTGACCATATCACAGGTCAGGGGGGCAAGGCAGCACCCCTGCCCAGAGTACATGAATACCTCACACAGGCATCTTGGCTGGGGCCATGGCTGACACAGCTGTGTGGGAGAAAGGACTGGACCAGTGTGTCTGTCCTAAAGAAGGCTGTTATCAGTACATCTGTGCTGCCAGTGTGTGCCAAGCATCTGTGTGTGCTGGGCACTCTACTTGCATCAATAACGATTCTAGTGAGGAAAAAAAAAACATGGCTAAACTAATTCTGTCCGAGAAACTAAAAGAGAGCCCCATGGTCTCAAGGCTAGGGGCTCAAGGATGCATTTTTGCCCTGGTTTTCATGGCATCACCCCCGTTTTCTTTCCTATCCCTCACATAAACAGGGATCTCACTTATAAGAGGACCAGCCAAGGAGGCTTGGATACCACAGCAGTGTCTGTTTGGCCATCTCTATGGATCTCTCCATGCTATTTGTGACTCATGGATCCTGCTTGAAAATAGATTTGTCCATCAAAGTTGTTGCTTACTTCTTCTGTTTGCAGCAGTGGCATCCTGTTTCCCCCTTACCGCTTACTGAGTAAACCGATGGTGTAGATAAATCCTTACTCAGCCAGCCGTCTCCATACCTGACTTCAGGGACTTTAGCAACAGAAAAGAAACTGCATGCAGAATGGCTCTTTTTGTTTGTGTTGTGGGGGTGCGGGTGAGGTGGGATTGCCCCTCCTCTCTCCTTTTAATTATTTGACAACTTCATACACCATACATGTATATAGTGAGTTTCAGTCATTTTCACTGCCCTCTCTCACCCCGTTCCTCTGAAACCTTCTTCCCAGGAGGCTCTCTTCCATCGCCACATCTTCCTTTTGCGTGCGATCCAATCCACCCATTCAGTTAGAGTTGCTTGCCTGAGTGCAGCTGGGTTCTTTGTTTTTTGTTTTTCTGGCACAAGGGACCACTGCTCAGTGGCTACATCACTGAAGAAAGTGATACCTCCTCCCCTAGCAACTGCCAATAGTCTCCCCTGTGAGGGGTAGGACCTGATGGGCCCCCCTCCCTCCCATGATGAACCGTTAACTGGACCAATCTTGTACACACGTTGTACATACAACTACAGCTTTGATGAGGTCATGGGTACAGCACCCATGTCATGTCCAAAAGATTATGTCTGCCCATCCCCCTATCCTCTGACTCTTAGGTTCTCTCTACCCCATCTTCCGTGATGTCTTCTGAGCCTTGGAGGGGGAGATACAGATGTCCCACTCAGGGAAAATCACTCCACCATCACTTACTCTTGGCACTCTGACCAGTTATAAGTCTGTATCAACTCCCCTCCCTGCTCTAAGAAGCTTCTCCAGCCAAGACCAAACATAATAGCACTAGCCCATGGGCTATAAATATGAATATTTAAAAAGCTGCTTGACAATTGGTCTATAGCCCAGGCTGACCTCAAAACTCATGGTGATCCTCCTGCCTCAGCCTCCCGGGTGCTGGAATTCTAGCATGCAGTGGAGTAAAATCTGAACTGTTAAAGGAGGGTATCCAGCTACTGGAAAACATCCCATCTCAGAGGCTGGGTACCGAGTATTGACAGGAGGGACTTTCTAGACCTATTCGACGAATGAGGAATTTGTCTGACTTCTCTTAACTAATTCTCACACATTACTGAGAGTCCACTCTTAGCATCTGTTACACTGATTGACAAGCCACTAATTTCCCCAATGAGAACCCACGCATAAGTGTTAATTAGCGGCATCTGGTGCGAATAAGAGATACAGATACCAATTGAGGCAATTGTACTCATTATCTCTGGTGTATGGTCTTTTCCAATAAAACACTAGGTGATCGTGCTGAGGTGTGAATTCCCGAACCAAGTGCTGACAGCCCCCAGAGCATGGTGTTAAAATGTATGCATTTAGACTCCCATGCGCCACGCGGAAGTATTTTAAAGACGAGTGCAGGCATGATCACACGGCCCTGCAGGAACGTGTCACCCAGATGTGCCCTCTAAATGCAGCTGAATCCGAGGAAGGGGGAGAGCATGTGCTACCTCAGGATGCCCCGTCTCGGTGATGAAGCCTCACCGACTTCTCTCTCAATTAGCTCACTTGTTAAGCACTTGTGAAGCGGTCCAGAGTCATCCTGAGCTTGTGATGTTCCATCACTGCAGGTTCTGGGGAAAAGATGTGAAGAGGCAGGAAAACCCAAAGGAGCAACACTTAGCTCTTTGCCCCTGACTGCCCTTCCCAGGCACAGAAAACATTTAGACACTAAAGCACCAACTCACCTTTACTCTCACCTGTTGGCTGACCTGTAGGATCAGGCCCTGGCATGAGCCCCACTCTCTAGCTCTTGCCCCAAATGTTATGCCACTCAGCCTGTTTGTCCTTCCACTCTTGAATAAAAGGCGTTGGCAACAGCAAATCTGTCCCTCTGCCAGGGGTCGGTCCTCAGGTAACTAGCATGAATGAACGTCAGAGCATCATTTAAAGCTGAGCACAGACTCCTCTTTCTGTTCAAGCAGCAGGGCCCAGTTCCTCACCCTGAGCTGAGCGGGGAGGAGACACAACCTGCTGGGTGAGCCTTTTGACCACAGGGAGCAGATGCTGGGCAAAGGGTCAGGGATAACTCCAAGGACAGATTTCCCCTCCTGAAGCCGGGATTTAGAAAGACAACCATTTACCAACCATAGGAGTGTGGCTGATCGAATTAAGAAATGTGTTTTAAAATTCAATTACACCCTCGGTGGAAATAGCCTCACTAATGGTTAGGGATAGAATTATACCCAGCCTATAAAGCCTAACATTTCCAAACCCAATTTTGCGCACTCTTCTAAAGGTTAATTCAGAACCTCTCTTCCAAATGGGAAGTTAAACACAGCCAATGGAAGGACTGCATCTGCTGGAGGACTGAGGGTTTATCAGTACTGAGTTCATTAGTTTTAATTAGTGCAATCACTAATGTTGCATTAACAGTTTAGTGAAGGAAAGCAATTACTCACATATCCACTGTATTAGATGGGAAGATTAGAATCCATTTTCCAAAAATGATTAGCATGTTGCCAATTACACGGATCCCTTCTCCCTGCCAGCAGCCCCATGACCTGCCTAACCCAGGATCATTTCAATGAAACGTATTTTGCATCAAAAGATGGAACAGGGAGAAATGAAGAATGAAGGATGCGTTTGTTTTTAGTTCTTTCTCCGAGTGCCGACAGCGCACAGGTCTCCGTGGGTTCACAATGCCCTACCCTATTTGCATAGACAGTTGCTTCAGTCTCCTCTGATTTTTTGCCCCTGTCCACCATGTGACACTGAAGCAATAAAAAAACAAAAATGGCTAGTAATGGTGGAAGATGAAATAGAAAGAAGGAAACAAGAAAGATGAGGTGGCCTTCCTTCTGAGAGTGGGTTAGGTAGGGACCATCTGCTGGCCGCATTCCAAATGCCCGTTTGGAGCAGGCTCTGCTGCGTGCCTTAAAAATGCCCACAGGAGTTCCTTCCTTAAAACTAGCAGCTGAGTCTTCCGAGCCTCCTGCTTGCTCCCTACTGGGCATGGAAGTCATTTCAGTCTTAGCTTGGCTTACAAGACCTTGGTGATATGACCCCTATTACTCTCCGTCTGACCCATATTGGTCAGCTTCTAGGAAAATTTTTCAACACTTAATGTACCCTGCATTCTTTCTGGCTTCTTGGATCCTTCTGTTCTCCTGGCTGGCAAACCTTTTGTTCTTGCTAGAGAAGAGGCCTTTTATCTTTACTTGGTATAGTGTCCCCACACACCAGCTAGAAGCTACCTCCCTCCAGTGTGACCTTCCAGAGCACCATTGCACATAACCCTCTTTAGTGCCCATGGGGCTTGGCTCCAGAACCCCCTTTCCCTGTGGATACTAATCCTTGGATGCTCAAGTCCTTTATATAAAATAACCTGGCATTTTCATATAACCCATGAACCTCCTCCCAAATACTTTAAAACACTGGTTCTCAACCTCGGGGTCACAACCACCTTGGAGAGTCAAAGGACATTTTCACAGGGGTCACCTAAGACCATTGGATAACACAGATATTTACATTATGATTAATAACAGTAGAAGATTTACAATTATGGGGTAGTAACAAACATAATATTATGGTTAGGGGTGTCACCACAACACAAAGAACTGTATTAAAGGGTCACAGCGTTAGGAAGGTTGAGAACCACTGCTTTAAAAACATTTCTACATTATAATAACCAGGCAAGCTTTGTAGTTAGCCACAGTGAGCTGGGAGACAGGTCCTCTGAGAGTCATGGTAGCAAATGTGAAAGGCAGACTTTCACCTTGTCCTCTGAGTGAGCTGGAGCACGCTGAGAGAAAAGGTGCTCAAATGTCCTTGAAGGGACTTTTCTCTCATGAGGGTAGTCTAGGAAACTGCTCCAAATGAAGGCCTTATGCCCAGCTCACTACAGAATACCACTATGGGTCGAATCCTACAAACCAGTTAAGACAAGAATTTGAGCGTGGAGGGGAGACGGAGCCGAAGGTGTGCATAACTGGGCAGGGTGTGTGCTTATGCATCCAAAGTCAGAAGATGTGAAGATGAACCCTAGGCTATTGCTTACCAGTTCTGTGTCCTCAGATGTGCTACTCACTGTTAAAGTCCTATTTCTTCTGATGAGAGATCTGAATCACAGTTCTATTTATTTATTATGTATATAGTGCTCTGCAGCCAGAAGAGGGCATCAGATCACATTACAGATGGTTGTGAGCAACCAGGTGGTTGCTGGGAATTGAACTCAGGACTTCTAGAAGAGCAGACAGTGCTCTTAACCTCAGAGCCATCTCTCCAGCCCCCGAATCACAGTTTTATTTATTTATTTATTTATTATGTATACAGTGCTCTGCCTGCTTGTATACCTGCAGGCCAGAGAAGGGCATCAGATCACACTATAGATGGTTGTGAGCCACCATGTGGTTGCTGGGAATTGAACTCATGACCTCTGGAAGAGCAGTCAGTGCTCCTAACCGCTGGGCCATCTCTCCAGCCCCCTGAGTCACAGTTCTTATATTACAGGGAGGATCCTTGTCAAAACTGTAATTCATTAGAACCAAATTGTGCCTGCACCACGCACACTGAGGGACACTGTGTCTGTTTGCTCATGGCTATATACCCAAAGCCTGCAGTGTCTGCCCATGGCAAATGCTTAATAAGTGTTTATGGATGCCTAATCAGAACCCGCTGCCTTGGGTCTGGTGTTGAGAGCATTTGTTGACACATTGTCACGAGGAAGAGGAAGTGAGAGATTGTCACAGTGGAAGCTGCCTGGAGATGAACGGGCTATAGAGTGGAGAGCCAGAACAGGGTAGAAATGTGTCTGGCAAAGGGACTGTGACTGCACACAGTCACCTCTGCATCCTACATGTTGACTTAGGATGCAGAAGTGACTTCAACGGCATGACCCTGGGAACAGTGGCAAGGCAAGTAGCTCTTGCAGGAAGTCTTTCTCCTTCTTCTTCTTCTTCTTCTTCTTCTTCTTCTTCTTCTTCTTCTTCTTCTTCTTCTTCTTCTTCTTCTTCTTCCTATAAATAGTAACCATGATCCCAAAGGAAAAACATCTGTAGGTCACCATGGTCTACATGAAAATCAACTACAAACACCAAGAAAGCAAAAAGGGGGATGAGGCAGGGGAGCAGGGGAGTGCTATTCCTTGTGATTGATGGCCATCCTAGTGAATGTCACTTGAAAGAGGATATTGCCTGTCTACTTGGGTATCCTTCTCAAGCATCTGAAAGATATAAATATAGAATTTCCCTAGTTGAGTCTTCAGAATCACAATCCCTCCCTTCCTTGGGCATCTATGAAGTCCCTCATTCTGTGTGTATGTATGTGTGTGTGTGTGTGTGTGTGTGTGTGTGTGTGTGTATGTGTTTATGTGTGTGTATGTGTTTATGTGTGTGTGTGTGTTTATGTATGTGTATGAATGTGTTTATGTGTGTATGTGTGTATGTGTGTGTTTATGTGTGTATGTGTGTGTATGTGTTTGTATGCGTATGTATGTGTTTTTATGTGTGTATGTGTGTGTTTATATGTATGTGTGTGTATTTTATATATAGCTGTATATGCACTCTTCAGACACAACCCATCATTTCTTTTCTTTTCTCTTTTTCTTGAGACAGCGTCTCCCGTTGTCCTGGAACTCACCAAGTAAACTGGCTAGAGTCACTGGCCAGGGATCCACCTGTCCCCATCTTCTCCGCACTGGGACTGCACGTGTGTGTGTGTGTGTGTGTGTGTGTGTGTGTGTGTGTGTGTGTGTATACACATATGTGTGTCACAGTACAAGTGGGAAGGTCAGAGAACAACTTAGGGACACTCATTCCCTCCTCCTACCACATGGGTCCTAAGGACTCAAGTCATCAGCTTGGTGGCAAGCGCCTCTGCCCACTGGACCATCTCACCTCACTCCTCTCATTTCTATTATTAATCTAACTTTTTTTTTTTTTTTGGTTTTTCAAGACAGGGTTTCTCTGTGTAACCTTGGCTGTCCTCGACTCCCTTTGTAGACCAGGCTGACCTCGAACTCACAGCAATCTACCTGCCTCTGCCTCCCGAGTGAGGGGATTGAAGGCGTGCAGCACCACACCCAGCTACTCTAACATTTTTAATTTTAAAAAAATGTAATTACGTCATTTCTCCCCTCCCCTTTCCTCTCTCCAAACATTCCTACATCTCCCCGCTCCCACTCAAATTCATGGCCTCGCTTTCTTTAATTGTTATCGTTACACCTATCTATCTATACTAGTGTTTAAATATAGCACTACAACCTTCTGAATCCATCTCGTATTGTCTGTTATTTACACAATTTCTGGCCTGACCACTTGGTATTATATAGCTACTTAGCGGATTCACCCCTGGGGGAAAACCACTCCTCCCCATTCCCCAGCATTCCTTGGTTGCCTATATTTCTTTGTAGGATTTCCCATTCCATATTAGCACATCTATTGGTGTTGTACTTCTCTCGGTCTTGTTTAGGCAGCCGTGTTGTTTCAACATCCCACCGTTTCTCTGCCATTTCTAGGAGACACAGTCTCACAGCAGATACCCTGATCCTCTGGCTCTTACAGTCTTTCCACCCCTCTTCCACAATGTTCCCCGAGCCCTGGGGGCAAGAGCTGTGATGTAGATGTATCCGTTATGGACGGGCACATCATGGCCAGTTGTCCTCTGCATTTTGACTGGCTGTGACTTTCTGTATTGGTCTCCATCTGTTGCAGGGAAGCTTCTTGTGAGATGAAAAGTGAAGTGAAAAGTGAGTTACAGTCATCAGGCAAAGCCAGTTCAAGAGCTGGCCGGTGGGCGTGAGGTTGGCAATGGAGGTTAATGCCGTCTTTAGAAAGAAAGAAACAAGTAAACCACGTTTGCACGATACAGTCTGCCTTTAGCACTTCTAATATCAGGAGAGCCACACAGCACCAGAGACAAGCCTTACATCCTACTTACACTTTTCTCTTTCCTTCCAGTATGTATCCAGTAGGCGGGCCGTCACTCAGAACTCCTCTGAGCAAGGTACCTTCCACCAGCACCATCTTCCCCACCATCATCGCCACCACTGTCACCATAGCCATCTCTGCCACCATGCCCGTCCCCACCACCTCCACCACCAGGAGGCAGGGCTGCACGATGCTCAGGTGACGCCCTGCATATGCCCACTGTTCTCCTGCCCGTGGGAAGGCCACCTGGAGGTGGTGGTTCCTCACCTGCGACAGATCCACAGAATTGACATCCTGCAGGGGGCAGAAATAGTCTTCCTAGCTACGGACATGCACCTTCCCGCACCAGCCGACTGGATCATCATGCACTCCTGCCTGGGCCACCACTTCCTGCTGGTGCTCAGGAAACAGGAACGGCACGAAGGGCACCCGCAGTTCTTTGCTACCATGATGCTGATTGGGACCCCAACCCAGGCCGACTGCTTCACCTATCGCCTGGAGCTCAACAGAAACCACAGGCGTCTCAAATGGGAGGCTACCCCGAGATCTGTCCTGGAGTGTGTGGACTCAGTCATCACCGATGGGGACTGCCTGGTTCTCAACACCTCACTGGCCCAGCTCTTCTCTGACAACGGCAGCCTCGCCATTGGAATCGCCATCACCGCAACGGAGGTCCACGCTACAGATGCTGAGATGTGAGAGCCGGGATCCTCCGGATGGTCACGTGCCCGTGCGCCTCGGACCTCCAGATGTCAGGACCTTTTAAATTCCCCCCACCTTTCTTCTTCTTTTCTTTTCTTTTCTTTCTTTCTTTTTTTTTTTTTTTTTTTTTGTCTCAGGTAATTTGTGGTATTAGTATTCGTCTGCCATGGGCATTATATGATGTAAACATTGGTGATTTGAGGTCTTGGTGTGATATCCGTCCTGTGTTGTTGGTAAAGTTTTGTAGAACATTTGGAAGTGTCGTCTACTGCAATAGTTGTTCCCTGCAAATACCGTCGTTATCAGGAAGCAGGGCCCTGGGGTTAATGGAAACCTTAGCTTCCAAATAGTTCCTTCTTTCTCTTCTCGGGCTGTTTCAGGTAGACCCTAACTTACCATGGGTGAGGCAGCACCTGGAGAGAGAAGCCCCAGCCGGGAGTGACTGACACCTTCCCAGGAGACGGTGTCTCTTCCGCAGACCATGGCGGCACCTGGAGGCACTCTTCCTGTTAGAAGCTCTCACTAGCTCCTGGGCTGGAGACCATGGTCAGGTTAAAAACTGGTTTGGTTTGGTTCGGTTTGGTTTGGTTTTCAGTTTCTTCTGGCCTCATTCTCTGGCCGTGCCATTCCCTTTTGCTTTGCAACTAAATCCCAGAGATTCTTGGTGCTTTCTGAAAAGCGCTTTTGCCTCTGGTGAGAGGCAAGATACGGTAAGGTGCAGGAGACAAGCAGCCCCAAGAGAAGGCATCAAATCAACCTCTAACCTCCGGGAGGGTGGTGCTCCTGCCTCAGTGACACCTTTGAAATATATAGATTATAAACCCATCAGCCCCTCACTAGAGTAACAACCATGTCTGTAACAGATGGCAAGCCAACCACTCTCTTCTTGACGGTTTATAAATAACATCCATCATCAAACACAAGGAAGCCCAGAGAGATGCAACTAGGACCTCTAGCCTAGAGAGCTGCTAGCAGCCCTGACACTCACACTCTGGGCCTCCCCCCTCACCTTGCTCCCTAACATGCTCTGTAGCCCTATTCAGTATGTAGATATGGCTGCTTAGGGGGGAGCTTGGCTTAGGCAGAAAGAAGGAAGCCTTGGGAACCCACCTCACCCTCCACTCCCCCCCCCACCCCTCCACCGCCCCTGCACCCTCATTCCCCACCTACTGCCACCCGCTCCACTCCACCCCATTCCCAAACACTGCTTCCTCTTGTTTTTTTTCCCCTTCTTGTTTTGTTCTTAGAACCATGTATCAGCGGGGGAGGGGGGAGGCTTTCTTGTACTAGAAGAAAGCGGGGCGGGGGGGGGGGCAGTCTTCACTCTGCCTTCTTTCTGACCTAACATGGACACCTTAAAGCCTTCCAAATGGGGCCGTTGTGTCCACAGCTTCCTTCCTGTCACTGTCCAGGGGCTAGGGGAAACCATGGCATCCAAATCCAGCCCAGTGCTCCGTGGGCCTGTGTGGGCCTCAGGCACACCAGCTGGGCCTGGTCAGCCTCCAAGTGAACGCTTAGCTTAGCTTCAGGCAGATTGTCCCGCCCAGCCATCAGCAATCTCTCCGCCGAAATTAATTCATCTTAACACACTGCCCTTTCCCCAAACTGGGTGAGTTCCCAGCCACTTTTACTGTTGACCCATGCCCAAAGCATCAGTGTATGGGGATATGAAAACACAGGTCTTTTCAGTCACCCAGTCATGGCTGGGACTCTGAGGCAGGCTTCCTCTATCGAGGGACTGAGGAGCACAATTAACTTCACTCACTGGTTAGCACAAAGATGAGGCTGTGAGGTACTGAGGAAAGGCCTGTGTCCTGTGGGCTCTGGGAGGTTTCACACGTGCAGCTCTAGGCCTTTAACTTCCAACCACGGATGACTCAGACCCAAGGCTGGAGGGTCAGCTGTGGGAGGGACCATCTTGTGTGTCTCCTTGGCTGCAACCAGGAGCTCCACAGCTGCCCAAAGGCATCAGAAGCCACAGTTCCTCTCTTGGCTTCCGGTGGCCATTTGTGATATCATAGGTGCCCCAACTAAACACACACACACCACCTCAAGAAGAACCCATTTAGTGTATACAGGCCTCGGGGGCTCCTGTGACATTGCCTGTGCCTTTCCTACTGAGCCAAACTAGGAACAATTGCAGGCCGTTGTTAGTGTACACTGGGTAATGAGTGAGTGATCCTACACACAGATTCGACTGGTGGCTCCTAGAAATCTTCAGAGTAAAGGTTAGGAAATGTGTATTTCTCCTCCAGCTACGGTGCTCCCAAGATGGCTTTTCTCTCCAAACTAATATTTGAAGAACAGAAGACAAAGGAGAAAGCTAACACCAATGAATTGGAAACAGAAGATAGTAATGAAAAAAAAAGTGTGTCTTTGAGTGTTATTGCTTCCAAGACGCTCTTTCCTTAAGTCTTAAGTAAATCCTCATCATTTTCCCAGTACACCAGTACACAGGTTCGAGACTCATCGTGACCTTTTCTCAAGGTCACACATCAGACCACAAGTAAAACTTAGCTTAACCAATTCAGATTCAGTGTTCTCAATATAGGAAGACAAACTCCCAGTGTTCAGCGGGGTCTTGCTTCAGCAGTGGACTGGAGACTTGAGGAGAATTCAGAGGGAAAGGCCAGAGTTAAACCCACTTTTACTGGCGTCTTGGCAATGTGAAGTAAGCTGGTCCCAGGGAGGTGGGACAGAAGAGGAACATGGAAGTCTCGGTGGCCCCATGTCATTTTGTCTCCTTTACCCACTGTCAGGCCTCTTGTTCCTAGATTCTGGAACCGGGTTGCCTCACTCACGCCAAGACGTTCAGTGATACTCTCTGAGGAATGTTTGTGTTTTAATAGAGGGTCTACTGAGACCGTAGCACTTAAGGGAGACATGAGTTGGCTGTATTTGAATTGGCAACTGTGAGCGGTTTGTTTCGAAGGTGTTTAAAGGGAAACGTGCCTCCCTCTTGAGTCTGAGGCTAACTGAATGGCTGATAGAGGGTTAAGCAGTACAACAAGGATTGCTCCTAAAAACCAGTGTGCATACGAGCCTGTACCTGGGATAGAGCTGACATTCCTGCAGCTACTGGGGACGTTTAGAAATGGATTGGGATAGTTGTCACAGTAGGCCTTATGGCAGCCACTGACTGGAAGTTTCCTATGTGACCCCGGGGGATAAGTACCCAGAACATACTCTCCCGTGTAACCCTCAGAACAACCACATGAAGCTGCTGCTGCTGCTACGTATGTGTTGTACCTATGTAACAGGAAACTGCAGTTAGCAATCAGGAACACTGGTTGCACATGGTCTAGGCTGTTAACCAGCCCCACCCATGCCATGTCACGTCTATGAACTCATGTTCCGGAGTCTCAGAAGGACCCCGCCATAAAGTCTGAACGGCATGGAAACCCTGCGTTAGTATCTCAGTACTAAATGTAGCCTTTCACTTCTCCTTCTTTCCTTTCCTCCCAGCCCTATAGCTGACTTGGACTCCAGATTGTTACATTTTTAGATTTTTGTAGGTCAGTTATTACAACCATTATTAAAAATCAACTTATATATAATCTTACAATTAAATAAATTCTATTTAAAAGCAAGGAGAATGCTTCCTGATTCTTTGACCACTCTTTTCCTTTCTGATGATGTTTGCCTCACATCTGCTAGGAACGTTCTTATGATGATGCAACACTGCCTAGCTTCTGATTCAGCATGCAGTGACCCCCATGGTGATTATCCAGGATGGAAGGATTTACACTACAGCCATCGGTAAATAATGTAAGCCAAAATAGATAATACTTATACCTTTACCACCACAGCACAGTCGAAACATTGATGATGCACACAGGGTGGGGAGGAAGGACTTGGAAGGAGTGTAGAAATGTCAGCCCAGCAGCAAATTGTTTGGGAAATGCAACTCTACTGGGGAAGAGACCTTGAGGCTTCCAAGACTATTCCTTGCCTAGAACACACTTCGAAACTGCCCTCCACCCAACCCTGACCTTGGCCGCTGTGCGAAATCCTATCTGCAGGCTTTCAGATAGAGAGCCATGACCCCCCCCCCAAAAACAGTCTATTGGCATCCCTGACCTAAGAGCAAAACCAAGCACTAAAAAGCTGAACCCCTCCATCATTTTCTCTCATACGCCCCACCCCAACCCATCTTGCTTACCTATTGGTCAAAATGTTCCCTAAGGCAATGCTTTACTTTGAAACTTGAGATCGGAAGCATCTAACATTTGAGAAGGGCACAATAAGGAGTGGTTTCAAAGATGTCAGGAAGTGAGTTGCTAAGGAAAGAATGTGAGACCCTGATGTGCTATGAAGCCAAGGGGCAGAGAAGCCAACAGGTGAGGGGATGCCATAGGAAAGACAGGGCCCAGTGCCTTTCCTACCTGCTCTGCAACAAGGAGACTGCTGTGGAGGGCATGGGGACTACTTACTGTCACAAAAGTCACGAGACCCTGCAAGTCCTGTGCCCGGAAGCAGGGAGGCGCTCTGAGGGGTTGGGAAGAGGGCTCAGTCAGGCGAGTGCTTGGGTGTGTGTGTGTGTGTGTGTGTGTGTGTGTGTGTGTGTGTGTGTGTGTGTGATGTCTAGAATCTGGGTCCCCAGCACTCACATAGAACCCAGGTGATACAGTCAGTGCCTGTAGTTCCAGCAATGGGAAAGAGAAAGAGGAGGATGCCCAGGAATCCTGAATCAGTGAGATCCAAGTTCAGTGAGAAACCCTGAATCAAAAATGTAGGCAGAGAAACATACCCTGTCATCAGCCTGCGGTCTCTACGTACATGTTCACAAACGTGCGTACCCCTACTTTCAACACACACACACACACACACACACACACACACACACACACACACCAGTAAGACGTGACAGAAGTGAGGCTTTCCAAGGCTGCAACTTGGATCTGACTTCTAGAAGGCAAGAGAGGGTCTCAGGCTGAAAATAAAATCTGGCTTTGATTAATGCCCGCCTCTAAACAGCATCAAGAGTGATGTCTCCTAGTCAGACTGCCAAATTATTTGTTCTGAAGATTTGTTCTGAAGATTTCCTTCAATGCTTAACTGAAGAAACAGCACTGAAAAGGGACCTGGGAGGTCTATTGTACATACACGTTAGTTTCCCCAGCAGCAGAACACAGCACTTACCTGCACTGGCTAGAGTTTGTCTTTCTGACACTAGGTAAAAAATATCTCACTTGGAGAGTACCAGAAACATCCCCTGCCCTGGTCCAACCTCGTTTGGGGAATGGAGATAAGGAAGAAGATGGACATTTATAGACATTTCATTCCCTCCTAATTTCTATAGAGAAGTTTCCAGGCTTTCTTATGTCACAGACGAGCAGCAGTAGCGAACCAGTGCCACTTCCTCTCCACCTCTTCCTCCATGGAAAAGCCACTGAGCGTCAATTGATATAATTTCGTCAAGCCCCTTTGGAGTGCACTCACCCTTGTGGGCGTGTTCCCTGCAGCTTGAGGGACCAGCGATGTAACGCTGCCAGGCAGAGTGCACTGCGCTAAGACTCACTGGCCGTCCTGCTCGCATTACAAGGTTTTGTTATCTCCCTTCCCTTTGCATGTTCGCCTCCATTTAAAGTCGTGATTGGATGGAAGGAAAGAAAAAGCTACCTTCCAGCAGTGAATAGAAACTGTGATAACTCCCGTGTCCCTGGTACGATTTCAGAACCCGGCGCTGCCCGGAGAACTAGGACCGCTTCTTCTATCTCCCTGCATTCTAAAGAAAGAAATGAGCTTTTCCTGTGGCCTCCCGGAACCCCTCATCTCAGCTGTCGCCTGCCTCTGCCTGACAACACTCTCTCTGAAATTTACTTCTGGGTCTATCAGATCCCTTGTCAAAGAAGCCTTCATGGTTTAATTCTGTAATTCCAGGCCACTGTTAGTTACTCCCAAGAGCAGAATTGAGCATGGTTCTAATCCTATTGCCTGTCAATTCATTTTAACCTCAATCTTCCTATCACCTTATTCCCACAAAAGCTTAGAGAGATGAGGTGGGGGTGGGGGTGGGGGGGGAAGGGGGGGGAGGTAGAGAAAGCCGGGGAGAGGGAGAGCATTGCATTGATCTGAATGACCCAAAGTGAGCAGAAGGTTAACATGAGTGTTCATGAGCTGGCACACCTTTCAGGCCATGTCATTGGTTACCGGCCCCTCACAGTAGCCCAGGTACTTGCTTTGTCTCTCTACATACCCTCAAAGACATACAGGATTTTGCCTAATACTGAGGACAGAGCATCCCCAGATGAAGCAGGGAAGGAAGGCTTTTCGAAAATCAGCCCTGGGAGGAAAGCCCATCTCACCTGCGCCCCAGAATCTCAGAATCTCAGAGTTGTCGGAGCATTGACTGCCAAGAGAACTCGGTGTCTCAGGCCCAGAACGTGCAATTCTGATTCGGGGGTGGGGGGGGGGGGTGGGGGTAACGCGGGGCAGAGTTGGGTCCAGGACTCTGGTTTTTGAGGATCTCTCTGGCAAGTTCTGTGATCGGGGTCTGGTGAGAACACTGGGGCACCAGAAACGGAAGCAGGTGATGTCCTCCAGGGAGGAATGCTGGTGACTGTAGGAGGAGGCAGGCAGGGAATGTGGAGACCCCCCAGGCAGCATTTGGAGGCCTAAGCAAGGCAGTACTAGAGCCTCAAACAGTTGAGAATGGTTAGTGCCTCATCCAGTGTTAATAGAGGTCTCTGCTCTTGCCACTGGGGGATGGCCCTGAAAGGTGGAGGGGACAGAGGAGTGGAAAGGGCTCCTCTGCAGGCTGACGGGAATATGGCAGCTTATCAGTTAGGACGGCAGATGAGCCAGCTAGTGTGGAGCAGTCCCCAGTGCAGAGCACTGCGAAGTGACTGACACTGTAAATCTCCCTTTGAATCCCTGCCTGGTAGGGATGGGGATTTATATCTAAATCTTTGACCCATCTCTGACCAATAGTTTCCCAGAAAATCCCTAAGGGAGGCAATTATTTAGCCTGAAAGTCCCAGGCTGCCTGAACAGGGGTGCCATTTCCCTGGGTGATGTGACTTATCAGGCCTTCCTCCAAGGGTTAGGAACTAAAGCCTACCCGAGCTTTGCCTAGAGGCAGCAGAGAAGGAAATTGCTAAACTACTTCCTGTTAGCCTAGGGGTAGATGAACTACTCTGCAAGGGGCCAGAGGGAAAAGCATCCATTAAGTATCAAAGTTGGGGCCTTTGACTACCACCCAGTAAGAAGGTAATTGACTCTTCCAATTCTCTCTGCCTCTTCCCGGGTACCAATTCAACTTCCATTAATACTCAGGAGGTGGACATTTCTCCATTTTTAGATCTAACACTGGGGTCAAAGGAAATGGCATTCAGTTGAATTAATACAATCCCCACAAACTAGGGATTGCAATTCTCACATACCATATTGAGGGCACCACAAAGAATGTTCCAGAAAATTAGCTCAGAGGAGGACTTCTCGTTTTGATCGATTTCCACAAAAGTTCTTCTGGGAGGTGACTCATCAATTGGACAGACAGCCTAAATCACAAAGCCGTTCTGATTGGTTAGAAACTAAGTACCCCTGATGAGAGGCATAGAAGGCCCATCCATGGGTATGGATTTCACTATGTTTTATCCCTCCCAAGACAGGATCTCTCTGTGTAGCCCTGGCTGTCCTGGACTTGCTTTATAGACCAGGCTGGCCTCTAACTCACAGAGAACCACTTGCCTCTGGCTCCCAGAGTGCTGGGATTAAAGACCTGTGCCACAAAACCCTGCTGGATTTCACTATCTTATCTAATTTTCTCTTCTGTAGTTTTTATCAGCCACAGTGGGTGCTGGACACAGACCATGCCTCACCTACAGTAACCAAAAGAGTTCTCTGAAACTCCCATCTCTGGTGAAAGCAGACCCTCTCTGCAGAAAGGAATTCCAGGCTGGTTGGCAGAGGAACTCCAGGGATCCCCCTGTCTCTCCCCTCACTGCCCCTCCCTACCTGCCCAGTGCTGGGATCGTAGACACTTACCAGTGTGCTCGACTGTTAACATAGGTGCTAGAGCCTCGAACTTGTGTCATCCTGCTTGCACAGCAAGCACTTTACTGAACCTTCTCCCCAGCTGCCAAGGTTGGACTTCGTTAGAAGAAAAAGTCAGCATGGATTCAAGCACAGGAATTAATGGCTAGAGAGGCATTCCGTGAGAGACATACTCAAGCATGGGGGTGGGCCTGATGTCTTTATAGTAGCCATTAAAGGATGCTGGTGGGGTTTGAAGTTAAGTGTCTTTAAAGGATTATCAAGGATGGTATACGTGCCGCATACGTGAGAGGCTCACTGTAGATAAGGTAAAATCATAGACAAACAGAGTTGTAAAGGAAGTTAGGATATTCTCGGTGTAATGGTGTAATAAAAGTTTATAGTTTTGTTTGTGAGATCTCTCCAGAGAGTATCAGGTTTGCTGCTGGGAAAGGAGTGATGGGGAGGGGGCGGGGCTGTGATTCGAGGTCCGGAAGTACACAGGGCACCAAAGCCCTGCCGAGCCAGAGACTTTTGGGTCCTTTGCCCTGCAGGTTCAGAATGGATTTCGTGGACAAAGGAAAGATGAATTTCAGAAAGGAATTTTGTTACAGGTGAGAATTCAAGAGAAAGGAAGCAGAGTGAGTGCCTTTGGCGCAGGAGGGGTCCCAGGCAGGGCAGCAACTCGGGGGTCCCCGCTCTAGGTTAATAAGGCCCTAATGGATTGATGTATGGGGGTATAGGTTGGTCAGTCCAGTTGTCCCGCCCACGAGGTATCTGGACACAGATTCCAGGGCATCTGGTCTCCCATAGATTCTGGGTATCTCTGCTCATTAAAATCGACATTTTTTTTTCTTTAGAAGAAAGACAAAAACAAGAAACTGGAACCTGAGCCAGTACCATTTAGCATTTGGTGTTTCTGGGCCCTGGTGAGGACAGTACTGCCATGGAACAGAGAGCAGTACCAGCTTCCAAACAGGGCAGAACTGGTTGTCCTGGACAAGAAGCGATCTGCTGCTTTTCAAGTCCCTGTACCTAAACCCTTGTTCTCACGAGGACTAAGGCCGTATCTGAAGGCCATAGTCTCTGAAGGTGTCTTTACATAAAAGGGATATTGCCGCTGGGCGGTGGTGGCTCACGCCTTTAATCCCAGCACTTGGGAGGCAGAGGCAGGCGGATTGCTGTGAGTTTGAGGCCAGCCTGGCCTACAAAGCGAGTCCAGGACAGCCAAGGCTACACAGAGAAACCCTGTCTCGAAAAAACAAAAAAACAAAAAACAAAAAAAAGGGGGGGGGGGGAGTGCGGCAGGGTATTGCCTCTGTGTAGGCAACCATATAGCAAGTGCTAATTTTCCTAGAATTCTTGATTCTCAGCTGCCAGAGACTTCAAGCCCGAGCGAGAATGACAGGAACTCCTTTTCCTTCTCAAGTCCCCATAATTTTCATTGTCTTTCTGTCCTGCCTCACTCTGAGGGAGGAGCCACAGGTGCTGTGCTCCTGTGTGTGGTCTCTCAAGTCCACTTTAGGAAGACTGTGCCTCAGGTACGTCATTTGCTCTCATGCCACACAATTCTAGGAATACAGATTTAACAAATAATACTACAGTCAAGTCAGAAATGATGGGTGGACCTCAGAATGCTTTCCGGTTATTCAAAGGCAGACGCACTAACTCACCTCAAAGCCCAGTTTCCTTCACAGTGGCAAAGTCTAAGGGAAAGCACATGAGGGTCACATGACATCTGTCCCCAAACAGCAGCCCTGCAGCTTCCCCAGCTCAGAAAAGGGCTCAACAGAAAAGAAAAATAAGCAATAATAATGAATAAAAACTAACCATCCCCCATTGGCAGTGTAAGATGCTCTGGGAATGATGCTGAGCTGAGGGCCGGGCTTTAGGGGAGAAAGGTGGGAGATAGGATTGCTCAGCAAGATACAGAAAACCCCAATTACATCTGAATTTCAGAAAAACAACAAATTTAGTATATCTCCTGAAGCATTTAGGGTGTATTTGCATTTCAGTCTTTACCTGAAATTCCAGTTTGACTGGGTGCCTTAGATTTTCTATTTGTTGAATCTGGCAAATGTGGAAGAGACAAGTCCACAAAAATTAGTCTAGATATTTTTTTGTTTGTCTGTCTGTTTGTTTGTTTGTTTGTTTATCAAGCCTAAGGATGCATTTCAACGGTAGAGCACTTACCCAGCATACCCAAGGCCCTGGGTTTGACTCTCAATACCACAGGAACAAGTCATTTTATTATGAGAGCAGGCTGCTTGCTACACCCTTCTTGCTAATTCCATTCTTTATCTAGGGAGCCCAGGGGGTGCCATGGGCCTGTTTTCTAGCTGAATACTGTCAGGTAGTGCTTGTCTCGGCATCTTTATACGATGAATGTGCCTTTATTGTTGATGTGTGTGTGTGTGTGTGTGTGTGTGTGTGTGTGTGTGTAAGATATGTGAATATGCATGCCTTTGGCTGTGGCAGTGGCTGTGGCTGTGGTAGTGGCTGTGGCAGAGGCTGTGGCTGTGGCTGTGGCAGTGACTGTGGCTGTGGCCAGCCACATCCATGCCATGCTATACGTGTAGGGGTCAGAGGACAGCAGTCCTGTCTCAGTCCTCACCATCTACCTTGTACAAGACAGAGTCTCTTCACCACTGCATAGGCCAAGCTAGCTGACCTGTAAATTCCTGGAGATGTCTCCTGTCCCCACCTATGTCCTTTAGGTGCCCTGGGATTATCAATTCTTGAGTTACTGTGTCTGGCTTTTATGTGGGTTCTGAGGTCCCATGCATACAAAAAAATGAAAGTAGTCAGGCTTACACAGCAAGCACTTATACCCACTGAGCTTATGTCTGCAGCTCTCATTGTGCCTTTAAATCCCAGAGTTGCAGAAGACAGAAGCATTCAAGCAGAGGGAAGCTATCAATGTAGAAATCGGCTCCCACTCTTCTTGATCCATTAAGAAAACATTTGGGGCAGGAAGAATGTTTGAGCACCAAAGAATTGCTGAGTGTCTACTGTACCAAATAAAAGAATCAGAAGGGGAGAGAAAACATGGTCTCTGCCCTCAGGAATCTCTCAGTGAACTTGAGGCCAACACATTCCCTTCACCCAATCAAGCAACCATCAAGGTTGATCATAGCACACCGGCACACACATACAAGCCATCAGCGGTTCCCCATTAGCAATTGCCACAGGTGGGCTCATTCACACGCCTCTGTAGCCTGGCAAATAAGCAAACATGTAATAGTCTATTATTTATAGCAATGGGAATATTTTGGTGCGGGGTCCCTGAGTGCCCAATTCAGTAGGATAATGCATCAGGGGCTGGGTGTTGCTTTGCACACATACTGCATGTGCATAAAAAACAAAAAAAGCACCCAGGGATTAGGACAACTCTGATTTTTATATTGAATACAAGCAAACATGTCCATCCTCTCATCTGAAGGGAGAGAGAAAGGGAAAATGTGAGTATCCTGGAATGTAAACAAATCCTTCTGAAGAGCCAACTGTCTTTGCTATTGTAAATAAATCTGGTCCAGAGGGAGTCGCTGTCAATAGATACACAAGTCCTAGGGGGGTTGGAGAGATGGCTCAGTGGGTGAAGAATGAGGACCAGAGTTTGAGTCCCCACTATCCACATAAAGGCCAGGTGTGGCAGCATTGCACCCACGACCCCAGCGCTGGGTGTGCACAGACAAGCGGATCCTGGCTGCTTGCTAGCTGGGTAGGCCAGCCAAAACCTGAGCTCCAGTGAAGGGCACCATCTCAGAAACAGAAGATGAAGAGTGATAGAGAGAGATACCCTATATTCTTCTGGCTTCCATATGTGCACATACAGGTACATGCATCTGCACATGTTGCGTGTACACACGTGAACATACCACACACAGGCCTATAGCACTTACATATCAATCAAGTCCTTTTTAGAAATTGAAGATAGTTCTGGAACAATTAGCGATTTATACCCAAACACACAGAAATAGGAGGGAGTTGTGGACAGTTGCCTCCCGACAGTGTCACACAGCACTGTGCAGTGAGGAGGAGTGGAGGGCCCATTGAATTAGTGTGGCTTAAAGAGGAGCTTGCTGGTTGAATGTTACTTCATAGAAGAAGAACTCGAAGTTGGCAAAAGGAACCTTGAATCCGTCGGTGTCCCTCACGCTAGCATCTTTGTCACAACAGTGAGAGACATCCATTGGTGGGAAGCCCTGTGAATGAATTCCCAGAGGCAGAAGACAGCCAGCCACACCTCCAAGGCTCTGTGATGGGAAATCCACTTAACAGCAAGAGACAGAGTCTTCGGAAAATGATACTGCCTGCTCAAACATCTTCATTCTCCAGGTTTCAAGATGTACACAAGATTTGTGTTTTTTATCAAGCATGATAAGATCTCAGACAAACAGTCAATTGCTTTTACAAGAAAAGCTATTACTTTTTCAGTCTGGGAGAGGACTATTACACACACACACTCACACACACTGCCCCCCCACACACAAACACACACACACACACACAAAGCACACACACAAACAAACACACACATCACCCCCCACAGACAGACAAAGCGTGCGTGCGTGTGTGTGTGTGTGTGTGTGTGCGCGCACACACACACACACACACACACACACACACACACATACACAAGACCAGAGTCAATCTGGGGCAGAAAGATGGAGAGAAGCCTGGGCCAGAGCCTTTGCCTGTGTTGCCTTCACTAGAAGAACAGGGAAGGCAGACTGAGTGTGCAAATAAGTGTGCTGTTGGCTAGTTTGAATAGGTGGGAGATGGATCCTGGGATATGGGGTTGGGATCTCGCTTGGGGTGACTTAGGGCAGGGAGCAGTGTCTCAAATTGATTAAAAAAAAAAAGACCCAATATTGGCTTTGGATTAGTTGTGTTGCACACTAAAGGTTTGCCATCTCTAGTAATTAGCTAATCCTGGGAGGACAGTGCACCCCCAAGGCCTGTAGGACCCAGGTGTCAGCACATCAAAAAGTATAGAAAAGGATAAAACATGACTGATGCACCTCCTTCCCTGTAAATCCCGATTTTCTAGACAAATGAAAGCATAATTTTAAGAGCTTTCATCTCTTGTAGGACAGTCCTATGGGAGGAGGAAGTTGTAAATTTTGTGGAACTTTTTTTCCCTCACAGTTGGCTGGCCAAGTGGGGCGAGGACCAAACGGAGACAGTGGGAACCTGTCAGGAGGAGCCTACACGACGTAAGATGACAATCATTCTAAGAGTGCACCCTAGGACAGGCAGAAGAGTGAAGACTTGTCAGTCAAGGTTTCAAGTTCAAGGCCAGCCTGGCCTCCATTGAGAGGCTCCATCTCAAAGCAGGAAGAAGAAGGGGAGGAGGAGGAGGAGGAGGCAGGGAAAATATTAACAGGATATTACAAGGCTAGAGAGTTACCCTTCCAGGGACTAAGCAGATTTAATAAAAACAAAAGCAAACAAACAAAACACCCACCCAGCTACAACTTTTAACTCTTCAAACAGAAATACCATGGCTATTGCCTTCTAAACTAGATACCATAATGGTTGGTAAGGCAGGATAGAAAGAAAGACAGCGAAAATTACAGGGGCACAGGAGGGAGAGGATTTCATCTCCCTGGATTCTTGTTGAGGTTTTTCACCTGCTAAGAAGCAAGAACTCTGGTAAAACTGCAGTGTTTGTTGCGCCAGTTGTGCCAATTGCCCACACAGAAGCAACAACCATCTTAATAAAGGTATCTTTAAGTAAGAACATTTGATTAAGCATTTTTCCCTTCCCAATGGTAAGCCCACAATTTTCCAGGACTCTCACCAGAAACCCCATTTACAGGAAGAAAAAAAAGAAAGAAAAAAAGGAAGGAAGGAAGAAAGAAAGGAAGGAAGGAAGGAAGGAAGAAAGAAAGAAAAGAAAGCCCTTTGCCCAGCCCTAGTGGCTCTTTATTTTATCAGATAATACCATGCAAATTACCGGTGAAGCAAAGAGAAAAAGGAAGGGGGGAAAAAAGACCCACCAAGTTTCTTAGCAGCACTTGGAGATGTCTTAAGAGCCACTAAAAGTGTATACGTGGCTGAAAGAAAACAATGTGGCTTTCCCTAAAAAGCCCACACGAACACTTGGATGTGTCTTTTTCCTCCCTATGAGCATCTTTCTTTCCTTAACCCCTGTGCTTAACATGTATGTGTTGAATTAAATTATTAATAGGGGCTCTTTCTGCTACCTGCCCTAGCTCCCAAATAGTTAACACAGAGACCTATTAGATTTATTTAACAAGCTTTAAGCACTATAATTGGGCAGATATTATTCTACTCTGGCCCAATTATACTAGTCTGGCTACTTCCACTCAGGTGCCCTTTTACTTGCCACCTCAGTCTTGCCTTGGCCTTCTGCTGTAACTCTCTGTCCTCGTGGTGAACTCCTCCTGGTGCTCCTCATAGCAACTTCCTCCTCCTCATCCTCATCTCTCTGGGCCCTACCTGAGAACCCCCTGACTGGAAGTGAAAGTCTCACCTTCTGTCTCCTCTCCTTTATTACCCGGAGCTAATTGGGGTGCATTGTTTACACAAAATTGTCATAGAAGTGACAATGCCCATGTCTGGGCTGCAGCCAGATACACAGGGTACAAGACCACCACCCCCCAACATATATGTTGAAAATGTCTCTAATAATTTAGAACTTTTCTCAGAAGCCCACACCAATGCTCTTTGCTCTTCTTTATTCTTCCTCTAAGCAGCTTTCTTTTGACTTATAATAAGTTCCAACCCTGCTTCCTACTGCCTTGTGTTGAAATTCCTTTCTACACTGAAGCCAAAGGTCTGGTTTTATTTGAATTGAGGTACCCACCTAAAAGACTAATGGAATGACAGAGTCGAGCTTTGTGCCCCTGCTGACTCTGGACCCTGAGTTCAGTTGCTGTGTTCCAGATATCTCAGAAGAGCCTGCTATCCCTGCCACCAAGCCTGCCTACCCCCCTATTCCCCTCAGATACCTCAGAAGAGCCTGCTATCTCTGCCACCAAGCCTGCCTACCTCCCCACCCCCCTAAAAAAAAACAGCCAAATCCTCGCATAACACGCAGAGTCCTAAATGCTAGTTCACACTGTCTTGTGAACATGGGTGAATGTGTTTGAACATATGGTTTCTAACTGTTATGGAAGGTGACAGAACACTTAAAATGTGCATCCTTGGTGGCAGAAGTGAGTCACTGGAGGTTATCTCTGCTTCCCCTGCTACCTGAGCTCTCTGGTTTCTAATGTGGCACATGTGAGGAACCCTTCCTCACCCTCCCTCAACTATGGATGCGGCTGCCCCAGCTGCTGTACTTTCCCACCATGCTAAGTAAATACTCTGAAACTGTGAGCCCAAATCAACCATCCCTCCCTTAAGTTCCTCTGTTGGGGAATGTGGTTTACAGTGGTAAGAAAAGCAACCAACAGGGGGCTGCAATAAGGAACGAGAGTCCAGAAAACAGATTAGAACCAATTGTCATGTGCTCCACTGTCCCTGTGTCCCTGTGTCCCTGTGAGCTGGGCAGTAAAGGCTGAGTAATCCAGGGACAAATATACCGACACCCTTTAAGTAAGTACACAGCATTTTGCCCACAGACATATTCCTGGAACAATGAACTAAATCATATGCTAAGTACCACATATAATATTTATCACCCTAAGCATCCCGCAGTGAACCCTTTCACAAAGTGAATAACTGCCCTCCCATATTTCTTCTGTGTGAAACTGCTAGATTTAATATATTGAACTTTCTTAAATCAAGATGCACTGTCCCCCTGGAACCTTTTAAAAGAATGGAACATCGCAAATTTCATGAATGGAGGCCACTAAAAGTCACAGCTTTGCTGTCACAGACACAAGAAAAGTGCAGAGAGAAGGAAGGTGCTGGCACTGCCATCACTGCATTCTTTCTTTGGGTGGAAGGAAGCTCTCGGCCTGTTTATACCTCATAGTCACAGTCCTGCACAGAGGTGTGCTCTGAATGGCTACTCTAAAGGGTTAAAGATAGCCCAAGATGATTTGGCTTCTGACCTGCAACACACTGGCTTTCAGCCATCGTTTTGAAGTTGTTTTTCATTTTTACATTGATTTGGGGTTGTGGGGAAGATTGCATGCTCACAGAGGCCAGAGGAACGCATTGGGACTCCTGAAGCCAGAGTTACAGGCCACCTGATGTGTGTGTTGGAAACCCAACTCGGGCCCTCTGGAAAAGCTACTAGCTCTCTTAACCGCTAAGCCATTCCCCCAGCTCTCCACTGATGTTTGAGCCTAATGCCTAGTCATGCCCAGTGAGCAGCTTAAAGCTCTTTGGGGTATCCAGTCACCCTGGCAGCAATGTGTGTGCTCTAACTACACAACCTCGTGTCGGATGGGAGGAACAGGTAGCCATTGTCCTCAAAGGAGACAGGTAGGACATGGTGAGTGTCACCTTACACTGGTCTGCATGCAAAGCAAACTTGCAGAGACCGAGGTGTCTGTGCAGAGAGTGGGGGGATGGGCTCCCTGTACCAGCTTCAGCTTTTTTTTTTTTTCCTTATTACTTTTATCAGTTTGGCCCTGAGACCTGGAGGCCAAACGCTGTACATAATGAAGGATTTCTCTGCCTGCTCACTCAAATCTCAGCTCATAACGGAGATGGGGGTCCTCCCTAATAGATTCCTGCACTCCTTCCCCAGCGCTGAGTAGGATAATGGCCACAACAGAGGACCAGCTGACACATCCCCCACGCCCACCAGGAGGAGGGGGCGTCTGTGTTGCACTTTCTGGGAGCAGAATCAAATTATTTATGGGCCATTTAGATGCAAATGTATCGTGCATTTAGCAAACAGGCTGCATATGCGGACAATTTAGCCACACAATGACTACAGTAAGGATGGCCCAGCTAATCTACCAGCATCAACTGTGTCTCTTCAAACGGGGATTTGGATTCTCTCTGAATTGATCAGACTTGACAAGCAATTTCTACCTAATATTTAGGCGGGCCTCTTTTCTCTTCTCCATCTGTAGGTGAGAAATCCTATTTTCTGCTAGTGTCAACGTAATGTAAAAGGCCACAGACGCGAGTTAAGGAGAAAGGGGAAATATTATGCCCGGGACCATGTCGCCACAGAAAATAGGTTTTGGTTTGGTAGTTTTGAAATTACCAAACATTTCCACTGGACACAGCCTCATCCTCCAGCCGTCTTTCTGCTTCCCGAGTGGATGCGGGAGAGAAAACAGGAGACAGTTGAGCCGTCTCTGTACAAAGACAGCCTGCTCGTTCTTGCACACACACCCAGCTCTGCGTTCTTGCCCAGGGCTTGTGAAAGGTCCCCCAGTGTTCCACGGACTCTCCAAATCGATGAAAACAGCATTATAGAAAAGAGAGACCACTTTAGAAAACTCGGCTCAGCCTGGAGTTTATTACCAAAATGTCAGCTTGATTCCGTTGTCCTAAATAGTCGCCCGGATGGGAGAAGGAAGCCAAAAAGCCCAGCAGGTCAGGGAGGTCAAATGGCACTAGCTGGACTTTGTCCCTGGCAGGCTGAGAGGGAAGGGGTGTGACAGAAGGGCTGTGCCGCCTTTGAGAGCGCTGACACCAGCTGGGATGCTCTACCCTCTGACCTCCCGGCTCAAACTCGGTGAGTTTATATCCAGATACTGCCTATGTGGCTCTAGAAGTAAAATCTGCATTGTCTTCCATCCATATCCAGGGGAAGAATTGACAAGCGGGGATCTGGGATCTGTCCTTGGCCTCCCCAAGGATTCGGCCTGGAAGATGCCTCTGGCCCCTGCAGGGAGTCCTCTGGCCTGACTATCACGGTGGGCAGCTTCATTTGCATATTTCTCTAAGATGCTTCCCGGAAGGCCAGCGAAAGCCTTGATTCAAGAGACAGTGATAAAGCACCAGAGACCCTGGGCTAAGTGCCTTCTACATCTCTTAAGAGGCAAATAGATTTTTTAAAAAAATAATGTCATTGAAAGAAATTGAGATGATGTGATTTTTTAAAAAATATATTTTATTAATTTATTCACATTACATCTCAATTATTATCCCATCCCTTGTATCCTTCCATTCCTCCCTCCCTCCCATTTTTCCCCTTACTCCCTTCCCCTATGACTGTGACTGAGGGGGACCTCCTCGCCCTGTATATGCTCATAGGGTATCAGGTCTCTTCTTGGTAGCCTGCTATCCTTCCTCTGAGTGCCACCAGGCCTCCCCATCCAGGGGACGTGGTTTGGGATCTTAGAATTGTAAATGAACATATTCCAGTAGAAACCACAACTTACTCCATCAGGGAGCAATCTAGAGACTCTTCTTAAGGTCACAGGAGAAGGTTAAAGTGGGTGAAGGGAGTAGCCTTTGTGCTAGGAGTAATGACCAAATGCCAGACATGCTCACACCTTTAGTCATGGCACCCTGGGTGCAGAAGCAGGTGGAGCTCTGCTGGTTCCAGGGCACCATGCACTGCATAGCCATTTCAGACCACAGTGGCTGGAAATTTTTATTTCTATCAATCATTGGTGGAGCCTAGTCCGGCCATCCACAGTCAATTGTTCTAGCTGAGTTCAGTAGCACAGTCTTGCAGATGTTCCTTCTCAGCAAGTGACCAAACCAACAAGTCCCCAGAGAGGTCACTACAGTCCAAGATGGCGTCTGGGTCACAAAGTGGAGTCACTGCTGTCAACTCACTTTCATGGTAGATTACTACTACTACTACTACTACTACTACTACTACTACTACTATTACTATTATATGAACTCTGCATATGGAACTCATGTCAAATGCATCTACCTCACCTCCATGACCCTATCTATATCTTCACACACAGGCATAAATGCACACACACACACACACACACACACACACACACACACACACACACCTCACACTATAGTCACCGCTGTTTTCCACTCCCTGCTCTTTATAACTAATGAAGAATACCAAAGCTTGACAGTAGTTGAAAAGGCTAAAACCACATTTCGCTCAGAAATGACCACAAGCAGGCCCCCAGCACAGAACCAAGGTCAGTCTAGAATACACAAAAAACTGGAAGTTCATGGCCAAGGAACACATTGGAAAAGGAATTGAAGCTGGAAAGTTATCAAGAGAAGACATCAGGGCAGGGGACTTAGTTGTCAACAGGGTTTTTCTGAAGGCAGCTCAGCTCTGTGGCCTGGAGGATAAAGAGTCTGGCTAGATATTGAGAGAGAGATAAGCTACCGTAGGCTGAGGCTCCCTCTAAATGAACTTAATAGGATTCTGGCTAAGGCTTAGTCATGCAGTCCAACCAAGGATGGCATCAAAGCCCAAGGTCAAAGCCTCCTTGACAAGAGCTGCAGAGAAACCTCACACAGACAGGCTTAAACAGAGATCAACCTTGAGGCCCAGACCTGAAAACCTTGACTCCTCTACGTTCCCACCCACTGAGGTCTTCCATCCCACCCAAGTCTGCTACCTCTACCCCTTCAAAGTCATAATATCTGTGTCTCCATTGGACTCGAAGACCGTGTCATAGTCATGCTGTTGATGCTCACGGCTTTCTACAGAAGGCCCACTTGTCTCCAGCTCTGCTAATCTCCCTGCATCCTCTTGTTGCGCTGGACATCCCTCTTGAACCTCGCCCTCTTGAGTTCCCTGCTTCTGGGATGGTTTTTGCCTAACAGTCACAGGATGTTAGTTCCGGCACAGGGGTGGGGGAGGAATGGCTGCCTGGGTCTAACATCAGTCCATGATAAGTCCGTTAGCCTGTGGACCTGTGACATTCCAGGCCATCCATATCACAGAAGCTTTAACCAGTCAGTTCTTGTTCAGCTCGATTCTGTGTCCTGTTCTTATGAAAAAGCTTTAATGTAAGATGTTGAACACGTTCTTGTTAGTTGCGTTATGTGTTACTTGATGTCTTTGTGGCTGTTCAGCTGCTGTGCAGAGACACCATAACCAAGGCAACATGTATAAAGGAAAGCATTTAACTGAAGGCTGGTGTACAGTCTCAGAAGATTGGTTCATTATCATCATGGTGGGAAGCAGACAGGCACACGTTGGAGCAGGAGCCGAGAGCTTTACATCCTGATCCACAGGCAGCCTGTAGAGAGTTACCTGGCATGGGCTGGCATGGACTGGCATGGGATTTAAAACTTTCAAAGCCCACTCCCAATAATGCACTTCCTCCAACAAGGCCACACCTTCTAATCCTAACAGTTCATCAGTTTGGAACTAAGCACGCAAATATATGAGCCTATGGGGGGAGGGGCACTCTCTTTCAAAGCACCACATATTATTTTAGTAACTTCCTTTCATATTAATTTACAACAAAAACCCAGAGAGGTTGAATTCCAGTGCATTGATAAAATTTAAATTGTCTTTAGTTGCTATCTAAATAAAAATGGAGTGGAAAGAAATCATAAAAATATTTACAAGTTAGCATTTGTATAATAATTTTCATTGCTACAAAAATCCAACGAGCTCAGTGGGAAAAATCCCTAGATAGCTATTAGTTCTATCTCCAACAACTGTGTGAGTATGTGTGCCTGTTCATGCGTGTGTAAGGAGGTACATATATATGTGCATACACGCATGTGGAAGCTGGAGTGGTCAGTCTCAGCTGTCATTCCTTAGTATGGCCATCACTTCAGCTTTTGAGGCAAAGTCTCTCCCTGAGACCTGAAGCTTGCCAGCTGGGGATGAGGCTCACCTGTGAGATGCCTGTCTCCTCCTCCTCCCCGGAGCTGGGATTACAAGCACACCCAGTTTTGTACCTGGGCTCTAGGAATTGAACTTGGGTCCTTGTCTTGCACATCAAGCATTTTATAGACTAAGATATCTTCGCCAGTCTTCCAGCAGCCTTAAAAACTCATTTTAATACTCTTGGTCTTAAACATATATAAACTTTTCATGCATAATATAAAATTAGAACACTTATCTGGAAAAAAAAATCAATTCCTGGAAAGAAATCAGTAGTTGAAAAAAAGTTCTAGTTAAATATAATTACATAAATATATAATTAGAACAATGGCATAGATAATAAACTTAGCATGAGTTTCCTTTGTGCAGAACTTAACAACCATCAAATGCAAGATGCCCGGGGTGGCAGGGTGTGAGCGAAACCCAGAGCTCCATACCCTCTCTGTGCCCATCATCTTCACAGGACCTGATGTGTCCACCGTGCAGGAAGCTCTTGTGGTAACTTGTCTGCTCACTGTGCTGTGTCTGTAATCCAACACAGGGATGGGCCTGCAGCAGAAAATCAATGGTTGTTTGCTCAATTGAAAGGAGAAGCCTGACTAGTTCGGTCTGCAAATCGCATTGACTGTCTACCACATGTCAGACCTTGTTCCCAAAGGGTAGCACAAACAGCCTTAGCCGAGGTGGCTCTTCTGTCAATAATTGTATATTCCAGTAGGAAAAGACTTTTTAAAAAAAATGAATAAGTACGTGAAAGTGAAATGTACTTAACTCTGTATAGTAATATTTTTTGAGAAGTTGAACTCTTTCTCAGGCAGCTGGAGTTACGTGATACCCCTCCTGTCTTACGTAGGGTTCTATTGCTGTGAAGAGACACCATGAACACAGAAACCCTTATACGGGAGAGCATTTAATTGGGGGTGGCTTACAGTTTCAGAGGTTCAGTCCATTATCATCATGGCGGGAAGCGTGGCAGAATGCAGGCAGGCACGGGGCCGCTGGGAGAGGAGCTGAGAGTTCTACATCTGGATCTGCAGGCAGCAGGAAGAGCAAGTGAGTCACTGGGCCTGGCTTGAGCTTCTGAGACCTCAAAGCCCCGCCCCTTGTGACACACCTAGTCCAACAAGGCCACACCTCCTAATGCTGCCACTCCCTATGGGCCTATGGGGGCCAATTTTGTTTAAACCATCACACTTTCCACTACCTGGACAATATTAGGGCAGTGTGAGAAACAGGAGGCTTCCTAGTGGGCTGGAGCCCAGGGCAGGGCAGAGGAACCCAGGAGCCAAGGAAAGGGTCTTGGAGCTAAAAGTGAAGCATTGCGCACTCACAGCACAGAAGGCCCTGAGTCAGTGAGAGGCATCTGGTGAGGGGATAGAAGGAGCAATGGGCAAAATGTAGAGGGTTGGTGAAGTTTTAGGAGCTCCCCTGATTAATGCCCCACATCCACAGCTCTCTACCTAATCCCTTTGACAACAGGAAGATTAGCCAGGGTCGCAGTCAGTCCCAATAATTCCTTCTGTGTCTCTAAGTTTTATGTAAATTTTCCTGCATCTCCCTGGAGATCCTAGGGTAGCCAACTGCTGTTTCTCTTCCACTAATTGGAAAACTATAAGAAAGCAAACATTGCCAATGGCTTAAGAACTTGAATAATGAATGGAGCTGCCTGCCGCATGTTCCCTCATTCCTCTATTTCTTTACTGAATACACTATGTGACTTGACAGGATGGATGATGGCGCCGATCGCATGGCACTGATGTCACCAAATATTTCATTATATTAAAACAATAATGTCTTCATTGAGAGGGGGTTCAGAAACCCTTTGGACATCCATGGGCTGGAATAGAGGCTTAACAAACTTAAATAACTCTCTCTGGGGACATAAAGGTGTCCGATTTATTTGTCCACAATGGAATTAAGCTGCAGCAGCGGCAGGAGGCAGTTTGAGCAGAGGTGTTTTGGTGAAGCCATTACATCTTCCTTCCTTGTGTTCTGTGCTAGTTCACACCCAATGTTTGCACGCTCTCAGGATGCTATAGCTGTGTGTGGCAGAGAAAGCCAAGTAGGGTCCACAGGTGAAGTGAGGCTTTAAATTCCTCTGTGCAGAATACACAATTGGACTGTTACCACCTCAGGGACTGCCTCCCAGATGTTCAAACAGGCTGGAAGGTCCAGAGAGCAGCTGACTAGTCGGCCTGTATACAAGACCCAGCCACCCACACAGGGCTCCACTAAAGAAGGGAAAGCCGCTCCACACATTCCCAGCCCTTATCCAAACAAATGACAACATTAGACCCCAAAGACCGCTAGCCCAGAATCTATTGATTGCCTAACTGACGTTTCCCTGGAGTCTCCCACAACTTTCTCCTGCTTTGACTGTTTTCTGTAGAGATAGCAAAACGTGGGGATGCGACAGGAGAGTGCCTGATACTGTGTTGGGTTTTTTCCTTAGTTCAGTCATTCCACATGGTGTTCTCTTGCCTTAACTTAAGGGGCATTAAAATATTCCCGGCTATTAAAATGGTGGACACCACTGGGAGGAGTGAGTAGAATACTCAGTCCTTCTGACAGACATTTGAGTTCAAGACCAGTGCTTTCCTGTTTTATTGCTCCAAACCCACTGATGAGAAGCTCAGTGGCATAGAACAGCTGTTTATGTCCGCAGGCTCTTAGGTTAGGAATTCAGAAAGGCCACAGTGGAAGCCTTCCTTGATTCATGACATCTAGAGTCTCTGCTGGGGTCACTCAAAGATAAGTAAGAACATTTGGGCAGTGATGGGGTCATGACAGCTGAGAGCAGGCGTGGGGTCATGACAGCTGAGAGGGGGTGGGGCTGGGAGGGAAGAAGCTTCCAAAGGGGCTTCTTCTTGGGTCTTGTGCTTGGATAGGAAGACTTAAGAACGAATTTGTTCCACTAGATCTGTCTCGGATAGAAATGTATATGACTGAGGGGCCCAAGAGTGAGTCTTCACACAGTGGAAGTGGGAGACACATGGCATTTAATGCCCCATCTTGTGAAGTCACACAGGATCACTACATTGAATCCCATCTCCCGTTCAGATTCAAGGCAGGCCATAAAGGCTATCTTCTGATCAGGTAGGTACGTGTCTGTCACAGGACTGTGTCTATCACAAGCAGCGCTGTCACCTGAGAGTCATCCTCGTTTGTAACCCTGGGCTCTTGAAACCGAACAGAAATCTTTTCACACCTCAGCCCAAGGTAATAAGGGTACTAAGGAGTGTAACATGGGTCTAGCTGGGAGGCTGGAAGATATCAACAAAATGAGTCCAAAATGAGCCTGCAAGGAAGACTGGGTACAGTCAGTCACATTCCCAGGAACACCCAAACCGCTGTGGGATGCTCATGCCGGGGCTGGTGATAACAAGAAAAACCTGGTTTTAACTAATCTGCATCTTTTTTCTCTTGGTTTTTACAATGCTGGGAGTCGAACTGATGGCCTTATACATGCTAACTATATGCTCTACCACTAGGCTACATTGCCAGCTCTTACCAATATATTTCTTGGATCTAACTCCATACCATACAGAACAGTGGCTCCTAGATCAGGAATGAAGGAATACAAACTTCCACATCAGGATCAGCCAAACCCCAGTACCCCTGAGAAGGCCTTGCTTTCCAGGGCACCCCTTCGCTGGGGACACTTGGCTTCTAGTAAAGATGCCGTCTTTACTATCCTTTCCAGAATCCTGGTTGAAACTCCCTAATTTTGAGAACTTGACAGAAGCAAGGAAGCTATTCACCATTCAATGTGGCCTACAGGTAAGAACACAGATAAGAACTGATAGAGGATCAATTAAGCAGGGAACCATTAATCAGTGTAAGCAGGGGTCCAAATGGCGGAGCCCATTGCTCACAGTGCCTTAGCAGCACAAGATCAGAGACTGCGGACCAAGTGAGTGGTCAGGCTGCAGACTCCAAAACGCCAATGTCTGTGTTTCCAGGATAAGAGGAGGCATCCCCAGAGCTAGGGACACATGGTCCCCAGGCTCCTTGCACCGGGTGCCTTCTGCCTACCTGAACGCAACTCCTGAGTTCCAGGGACACATTGGCTCAGGGCTCCAGCCTCCAGACACCAGACTCCTCCCACCTCCCCAAGGACAGCTCCCAGATACCAGGGACACAGCCACAGCCCCAGTCCACAGTTTTACTTGTCCCCCTGTGGAGAACTGTTGAGCAATAGAAACATACAGGGTCTCGCTCCAAGATGACAGCACCCGGCGTGAGTACCAGGAACTCAGTGACTGGGGATCGAGCAAGTGGCCACACTGCTGACTCTGAAATGCCAGCATCCTTGTGCCAGCATCCTTTCATGTTTCCCTGGAGAGGAGGGGATCCCAGCTGCCAGACGCACAGGGTTCCAGCCTCAGACCTCCCAGCTATTCCTGCTATCCTGAGGACGACTCAGGATTCCAGAGATGTGCAGATCTAGCCTACAGTTCACGGCTCTACTAGTCAGCTTGAGGGGACCTGCCGGATCTCAGGATCACACAAGTTAGACACCCACACACCAATCCCTTGCCTATAGATACAACCGGCAGAGAAGAGCTGCAGGCTATTCTCAGAGATCCAGCCCCCAGCCCATGACCTCGGGTTCCACTGCATTCCTGAGAAGTCCAGATGGCTCCAGGAACAACCAGCCAGTTCCACACAGGTGGCTAAAGGCCAGCATAAGAACACAATCAACAAAACCCAGGGCAATATGGCATCGCCAGAACCTAACTATTCTAATACAGCAAGCTCTGGATACCCTAACACAGCTGAAACACAGGAAAAATGACCTTAAATCTATGCTTATGAAGATGATAGAGGACTTTAAAGAGGAAATGACTAAATCTTTAAAAAAAATACATGAAAATACAATCAAACAAATAAATCACTTAAGGAAATACAGGGCAATATAACCAAACAGGTGAAGGAAATGAATAAAATGGTTCAAGGCCTGAAAATGGAAATAGAGTCAATAAAGAAAACACAATCTGAAGAAATCCTGGAGAAGGAAAACTTAGGGAGGAGAAGATGAACCACAGAGGCAAGCATCTCCCACAGAGTACAAGAGATGGAGGAGAGGATCTCAGGCATAAAAGATAAAATTGAAGAAATCGATGCATAAAAGGGCCTGGATTTTTATTCTGGGAGGAATGAGGGGGAGATGAAGTTATTGTTTTTTAAACCAATACAATGACATAACCTAATAGGTTCTCAGAAAATTACCTTGTCTGCTTTACTGGCAACAGACTAGAGTGGAGGGGAGGGCAGGATGGAGACCATTTATGAGGCCATTGCAGAGAGGCTAGAGAGAGGTAAAAAAAATGGCCAGGACAGGGAACCATTCACACAGATGCAGAAATGTGGTCAGCCTCGAGGTAGGCCTTAAAGACAGGCTGTGAGACAACGGACAGGAGTGGATGCAGAGTGCCACAGCCAAACATTAGGTGGAGCTCGGGGAGTCCTGCAGAGGAGGGGGAGGGAAAAGTGGAGGAGCCAGAAGGGTGAGGGTCATCACAAGAACACAGCTCACAGAATCATCTAACTGGGACTCATGGCAACTTGAGAGATCAGGGAACCTGTAGGCGTCTGACCCAGGTCTTCTACATCTATGTTATGGCTGAGTAGTTTGGTGTTCTGTGGAAATCCTATCAATGGAGTGGGGACTGTCCCTGATTTTTTGTCTACTTGTGGGACTCTTTTCCCCCTACGGGGCTGCCTTGTCCAGCCTTGGTGTGATGGTTTGTGCCTAGTCTTATTGTAGTTTGTTATGCTGTGTTTGGTTGATGTCCCTGGGAGGCCTTCTCTTTTCTGAGGGGAGTCAGGGGAGGTCTGGGGCAGATGTTGGGATCAAAGGATGGAAAGGAAACTGGGGTAGGGATGTAATATATGAAAGAAAATTTTTAAAAAGGTAATTTGTTCACTTACAAAAAGAAAAGAGATAGGTTATGAGAACTTGTTATAGATTAGATACAGAGTTTTTGAGAGGAATGGCTTTAAGGGGTACCCCCAAAGTTTTTTTCCACTACAGAGTAAACGGGAGAAGATGAGGAGTTCTTTTGGAACATGTTAACTTAGAAATATCTCCCAAGAGCATATGTCCATTAGGCAGTTAGATGGTGTGGACACTGCCTACTAAGGAGCTAGCCTGGGGACAGCCATCCTGGAGGAACACTGGGAGCTTACAAGTGATTGCCAGCCCAAGCAGCTCCCCTTAAAGACCTGAAGCCTTTAACCAGGAAAGTAGAAGGCTGGAGAGATGGCTCAGATGTTAAGATCACTGTCTGCTCTTCCAGAAGTCCTGAGTTCAATTCCCAGCAACCACATGGTGGCTCACAACCATCTATACTGGGATCTGATGCCCTCTTCTAGCGTGCAGGTATGCATGCAGATAGAGCATATATATATATATATATATATATATATATATATATATATATATATATATATATATCAGCACGGAGGCAAGTGGATCTCTCTGAGTTCAAAGCCAGCCTGGACTTCAAAGTGAGTCCAGGACAGCCAAGGCTATGCAGAGAAATTCTGTCTCAAAAAGCAAAACAAACAACAGCCAAAACAAACAAACAAACAAACAACAACAAAAACCAAGAAAGTAAGTGAAAGAATTTCTAACTCACCTGGAGACACAGGGCCCCTCTCCTTTGGTAGCCGACCCAGGAGGCATGGATCAGGAGACTCAACCCATGGATATCTCCTCCGAGGGACTGTGAGAGCCCCGTGGGGCTGCTGTGGTCTGTCCTCTGATAGCTGAAACATAAGGGAGGAGCAGGCACAGTCAAGAGTTCTCTGTAGTTAGAGGACCCATGACAGCCCATGACATCTTAGGGTAAACCCACAGAAAGTAGAAGAAGGGTAGAAAACAATGAGTAGGGGATTCCTCTGCAAATGTCCTTGTTCGTGAGGTTTATTGGGAAAGTGAGTAAAAAACTGAGGGAAGTGGACACCTCGCTTAGGTTCCCAGAACCTCTATGACACTCACCACGCCCCCACCCACCTCAACCCACCCACCCCACCCCCACCCCTGATTCATAAGCCTCCAAGATATAAGGTTTCTCTTTGCTGGCAACGGCCTTCAGAAACCATTTCAAGCATTAAGTTATTGGTTCTCAACCATTAGTATTTTTTTCAGAACTTGTAAAAAATTTAGACCCCTTGATGACATCTCTAGGGACTTTGGTTCATTGGGTGATTTTTTTTTTTCCAGTCAAGAAATACTAGGAGTATCTAGTCATGTCACTATCACTGACACGACCATAAAATGTAATTAATCAAACAAACAAGTTCAATGGGTAAGGCTTTGTTCTTTATGGAAAGCAAGCCTCTATGTGGGGAGAGGGAGGTGTGAGCACCCACAGCCATAGACAAGGAGAAAGAGAAGAGCTATTTGGACACTGAGGATTCTCTTTTTGTAGGGTGGGCTGGACTCAGCCAACAGAGCTGGAGGGACCTTCACTTTGGTGTCCATCTGATTCATGGAGATTGGCTGGTGTGTATCTGCGTCCGCTGACTGTCACGGTTACACCTTTCACTCTAATAAGCAGCAAGCAAGAAATGTGACTTAAATCTGTTTTCTAGAAAGTGCGGTGGGTGCATTCACGTAGCACTCATGTGTGTTTCCCTTCAGCAATAGAATGAAAATTTTTACTTGGGTTGGACCCACTTCCCTTCCTCTTTCTAATGTATTTGTACATCACAGTTTTTCAAAGTCTTTTTTTTTTAACCACGTAATTTATCTATGTGGAAATGTATATGGGTGTGTGGCTGTACACGTGCCACAGCATGCATGTGTGGGTCAGGGAACAGCTTCCACTGCTGAGCTCACTCTTTCTCTTATGTGGGTCCCAGGGACCAATCTCTGTCAGGCTTTGCAAAAATCACTTTAACCCACTGAGCCGTTTCCCCAGCCCAGTGAGTTGTAGTTTATATAATCAGTTGCCACATTGTTACAAACTGTCACAACATTGATACTCACTGTGGGCTATTATGGCTTATCCTCCACTGAAAGTCCTTTACTGGTGAGCTGTGTGTGTTCACTTAAATATAATCCCTTATGTTGAAATGCGTTAACTACGGTTCCTTGAAAGGAGGGAGGTTGTCATCTAAACACAGACCCGCTGTGACTTTCCTTTGATCCTTAACATACCAGAATGAAAGACAAGGCCGAGGAGGACTCTGCTTTATTTTACGTATGCTTAAAGGGACCATATTCCTGAGCACTTGTTGTGGAGCAGAAACAGACCTGCTCAACATCAATGGCTTCGACCCAACATTCATGTGACTCCCAAATCTGGTCCCTCCCCTCTTTCTTCCTTACAGAAACATAGCAAGGAGGACCACATTTTCAGTGCAGCACTGCATTGGTTACTTTTCTCATTGCTGTGACAAAATACCAACAGAAACAACTTGAGGACGAAAGGTTTGGCTTGCCTCCACGGTTCCAGGGGACAGTCCATCACGGTGGACAAGTACAGAGGCAGAAGCTCGAGACCACACTGTACCACAGTCAGTCCCAGACCTCAGCCCATGGGGTGCCGTTGATGATGTTTTCGAGTGGATCTAGAAACTGTCTCAGTGACATGCCTGGAGTCTTATTCCAAAGGCCATCAAGTTGATACCATTAGCCATCCAGACCGATTCCCCACAATCAGTCACACTAAGGAGAAGAGGCAGATCTCTTTATCTCCGCTGCTACTCTTGGTCACTTTAGAATCACGTTTGATGGAAAGTCTCTGGTGAAGAGCTGCATCTTGCACACAAAGGTCAAAGGCCCTATAGCAGAGAGAGCAGAAATGAGCCCCCATCCCGGAAACCCCCTTTTATAAAAGCATCATCAGAAAATGTACAAAAAATGTTTGCAAACACATCTTTGTTGTTCATCCTTCATCATCGTGGCTTCATTCAACCTTTTGGGTCACGGGTGATCAAAGCTTCCTAATGACTGGTCGGCTGCCCACATAACAGCCTCGCTGATAACAATCCCAGGACCTGGGAAGATGCCCATGAGAGGAGGAGAGATGCAGAGAGGGGAGGAAATGTATGGAGAAGTCATTGAAATCAGGAAAGCAACCAGCTAAATTGAGTGCATCCTAATTTAATGCATTTAAGTCAGATTCAATAAAGCCTGGCGCTGATCGTTGTTCACTTTCTATAAGACCTCAGGGCTGGCAGCTGCCCCTGGAAAGCATAGTCAAGGCTCAGGCCTGGTTTCTCTACCTGCTTTCAGTCACGAAGGGCCTCCTCAAGCAATGAAAAACAAGCTTAAAAGAACAAACAAACAGAATGATAAGTATATTGGCCGTTTTTTGAAATGCCTTTTCCCATCCTTGTTCAGACCAAGAACTATGAAGACATCACTGCTGTTTGCCAGCTATTTCAGGTCTCCTATGGTTGAGTGAAATAGGAGTTTGTAACTGATTTGAAGTCATGAATTATGTGCTTTTTAAATTTATTTATTTAGTGTGCCTGTCTCTCTCTCTCTCTCTCTCTCTCTCTCTCTCTCTCTCTCTCTCTGTGTGTGTGTGTGTGTGTGTGTGTGTGTGTGTGTGTGTGTGTGTGTGTGTGTGTGATGTGTTTGTCATAGAGGTCAGAGGACAACTTACTGGAAGTGAGTCTCTCATTCCATCACGAGGGTCCTAGTGATTGAACTCAGGTCTTCAGGAGGCAAGCACCCATTCCCATCTCGTTGGTCCTTGATGGATGTGGGGCCGAGGTACCATGGTGCCAGGAAGAGCTGATTTGGAGCAGGAGTGGGGTCCAGTTGTATCCAACCCCAGAAATCTCTTCTCGAGAGCTATAGGAGTGTGTACCACTCCCTCCCCTGCCCCAGGCCTGTATGTCCTGGTACACGTAGTCCTGTGCCGCCCCTCCCCGCCTTTGCCCACCTTGTCTCGTAGTTGCAGCCAAGTTAAACTTCCCTTCTCCTTATAAGGCCACGCCCAGCAAGCACCTGGAATTCTTCTTCAGGCACGAAAGCATTTCAAGCACCTTAGCCCCTGCCAATGATGTACACTCGCCCCGAAAGCCTCTACCCACTCCCCAAAGATTTAAATAGCTTTTGTACCCCCACCCCTACCCCCACCCCCACCCCCAATTAAACAAGCTGCTCAATGAAGCCTGCCTCCTGAGTGTCTGTTCTCATCAGACTCATCCATCACCAGAGGTCTCCATCACCACCCTCCGTATGGCCTCTATGTGCTTGTGAATAAAACTTAGCTGGTGCATGGCCACATGCCCATGTACATATGAGCATCACTGGCTGAACTTAGTGGGTTATTAAAGAACAAAAATCATGAAGTTAGGAAGGAGACATGTTAGGGAAATTTGGGGCAACTTGGAGAGGAGAAATGGGAGAAATAGATGATGTTTAGCAGTATGTCTATATAAAATTCTCAGGAATAAAGAAACATAAACAAAAATAAATTTAGAAAAATATGCAAGGGCCTTTTGGACACCAGCATCTTAGGAGGTCTTACTGACACCTCCCCAGTTCTGTGGGACACATTGAGACAGTCAAACGTTTTGAGATGGGCTTCAGTTTAGCTTTGATAGAGCTCAGCGCTCATTTTTTTAAAGAAGGGATCCATGGGCTGAAGAGTTATAGTAAAGTTCAGAGGACAACCAGGTGATGCTGCAACATTCCTTAGGTTGGACTGCATCACTTGAACAACTTTTAGCATGTATGACACCAGCGCATCCCTTTGACTACATACTGTCAAAGCTCAGTGCTCACCACAGGCTCCAAGAGGACCAAGCATCCCTTGCTGACCCACCAGCTCCTCTCCAACCAGCTAGGAACCATCTGGCAGCACTTAATATGCAAAGTAGTGGAGTCCAATCTGCATGGGGACAAGTGACAGCCAATCATCCCACATCCTCACCTCACACTGGAGAGATTTGGTCTCTCTAATGTGAGTCTATTTTACAGGTGACAGTGAAAGCAGAAGAAAAGAAATCAGCCCTCATTTCATCTCTGCTGACAGATCTGTGTTCTTATTTTTAACAGTCTAATTTATTGAAGTCAAATGTACATAATAACACTTATCCTTTGTAGACATGTAGTCTCTAACCTTTCGGCAGAGTATATAGTATGTACCATTAAGGCTGTGTTGTTTGCACCCGGTGATTCAGAAACTCCTTGTGAGGTCTTCCAGGAGATGGCAAGGAATCTGCTTAGGGTTCCAAATACAGCCCGGGTTGTGTTCTCAAGCTCCCCCTCCCCCTCCCCCACCAAAACATGTGAACAAGCCACTTGGAACACTTACAAACAAAAGCCATGTAAGTCTCAGTTTTCTATAATGCCCAAGAGACCAGAGTCACTTATGCACAGATTAGCCCAGCTTTTACTTTCCTGTGGTTCTGCTGCTTAGACATCTGGGAATTTGTTGATTCTTGCTGTGTCTGGAGACACTCCAGTGCCTGAGTCCCAGGAGATGTCCACACTGAGTCACCATCTGACACTTCCCGGTTCCCCTCGACCAGGTATCAGATGACTAGAGAAAGCCCTAAAACCAGTGAAGTTGGTCAATCCTAAACTTACTCACCATGCCTTGCCTGGTCGATTTTGTGGAAACTACAATCAAGACTCAGGCCCACGCTCTGCTCCCACTCTCTCTAACTCCTGACTGACTCTGTCCCTTCCTAGGAGGCTGTGTATGGCATGGCATGGCCTCTCCTCTTGAGATCTATAGGCAACTACTTTTTCAGCAGTAGCCATCTTCTTCTGCCCATTGGCTTTGCCGTACCCATGTTTTCAAACAGTGGCCATGTACATATCATAAGCATTTTATCAAGCACAAGCCCGAGTGACTACTTGGAAGGCTTTAGTGACTATCTCAATGGTCTTTGGTGATGGCCATGCAGCTGGCAGATGGACCAGCTCTGGCGTTCAATCATGACACCATTGAAAATATTAACAGCTTAGAAATCATTCTGTGAAAGTTAATATAAATGCATCCATGCAGATCTTTACTGTGTATCTGGTCTGGACCAGATGAGTCCAGTCACGTGAGACCGCCAAGAGCTTCCACCACTGAGCTAGACAGTGACTACCCCAGCCTGTTCCTGCCGAGAAACAGTCTTCACAGAGTATCTCACCACCTAGTTATGCGTGGTGGGGGAGGGGAGCTCAGAGTACTCCCACAACATGGCAGCAAGAAAGGAAGCGAATGATGTTAGCAAACAGAACGGACGAATGAAAATGCCTTCCTCGCCACGAATTCCTCCCCTAGCCTCCTGCTCCCTTCACCCACCCAGTCACCTCCATTTGTTAGCGTCTTCCTTATATAGCCAGATTTGTATTTAAAGATTAGGCACTGGCCCTCTCTGGGTTATGAGATGCAGTATGTTTGTAACCCAGCAAGATTGGAACCAAGCTAAATAGATTTCTGGGCTGGGAGAGTTTATGTCAGAGGAGAGACTGACTGGCGGGATATTCCAGGCAAGGACAGGTTGAACAAGGAAAGGTCATGCTTGCTTTACCCAGCTCTTCCCAACTCAGGTTAAAAATAGAAAAGAAAAATACGCCTCACGGATCCTTTCAGTTGGCGGAGCCCTCTAAAAATGTCTATTCAATAAATTACAGACGCAGAGGGGGATGTGTGTGCATGCACTTGCTGAGCATATATTTGGATAGAGCACCATACAGCTAGCTGCAGAACCTAGGTGCTTGTGACTGGGAGAGCTTGGCATACGGATATTCCAAACTGAGATTCTTTTTTTTTTTTTAATTATTTTCTTTCTCCTTTTTTAATTTATTCTTGTTACAGCTCAATGGTTATCCCATCCCTTGTATCCTCCCATTCTTCCCTCCCTCCCATTTTCCCCTTATTCCCCTCCCCTATGACTGTTCCTGAGGGGGATTACCTCCCCCTGTATATGTTCATAGGGTATCAAGTCTCTTCTTGGTAACCTGCTGTCCTTCCTCTGAGTGCCACCAGGTCTTCCCCTCCAGGGGACATGGTCAAAGGTGAGGCACCAGAGTATGTGAGAAAGTAATATCCCACTCTCCACTCAACTGTGGAGAGTGTTCTGTCCATTGGCTAGATCTGGGTAGGGGTTTAAGGTTTACTGCCTGTATTGTCCTTGGCTGGTGCCTTAGTTTGAGCGGGACCCCTGTGCCCAAATCTGCCTATCATAATGTTCTACTTGTAGGCTTCTAGGACCCTCTGGATCCTTCTACTTTGCCATTCTCCCATGATTCTCTCATCTAGAGTCCCACTAGAATGTCCTCCCCTCTGTCTCAGTTTCCTGGTAAGTGAAGGCTTTCGTGGGACATGCCCCTTGGGCTAATATGCAGATATAAGTGAGTATATACCATTTGAGTTTTTCTGCTTCTGGGTTAACTCACTCATTATGATCATTTCTAGCTCAATCCATTTATCCACAAATTTCGGGAATTCCTTGTTTTTAATAGCTGAATAGTATTCCATAGTGTATATGTACCACAGTTTCTTTATCCATTCGTCTAGTGAGATTCTTGTAAGTATAAAATACACTGGATTATGAAGACTTAGTGCTGAAAATACAAATATACACTGTTAGACTTGGTCCTTTTTTTTTTTTTTTTTTTTTTTTTTTTTTTTTTTGAGACAAGGTTTCTTTGTGTAGCTCTGGCTCTCCCGGAACTTCCTCTGTAGACCAGGCTGGCCTTAAACTCACAGAGATCCTTTTACCCCTGCCTCCAAAACTCTGGGATTAAAGGTGTGCACCACCACGTTACCTTTCTAAGGTGACTAGAAAACATGCCCTTGCGTCTATGGTTCGAGTTTGTGGCTCATATTATATTTCTGTTGCTCTCAGCTGCCCTAGAAAGTTTTGTCTCCTCTGCTGCAACGCTTAGGAAATGTGCCAGAGTTGAGTGCTGGGCGGAGCCAGATCACTGGACGCCAGCTATTTCGCAGGGCAAACAGACCCAAACGTCTCATTTGTCTGCTGAGCTGTGTTTGCTCAGTTCTCAGTCTCTTTGAACTGGTGCAAGTGGAACATCAGGTCCCAGTCTGAATGGAAGCAGAGCGAGACACTTAGCAAAAAAGAGACTTGGAGGTGTCGACACTGTGTCATGATGATTCCCGTGGTCATCCTCGGACATGGCGAACACGTGCGTTTCCTTCCAGTGCCACTTCGGACCACCCCTGTCCGGTGAGCATGGAGCCAGCGGGCTTTGGAAAGGCTGTGTGTCCCCGTGCAAACTCACATGCTCTGCCTCATTTCAGCCCGCAAAACCATTTCTGTTGCTTGGCTTTAGGGCTAACAGCCCCCATTGACGAGTCATTCAATCCGTGTCTTTGATTCTTTCAGGACTCGGGATTATAGTACAGAAGAATCCACCCTTGGAACAAATGACTGAGGGGACTCTGTGAAAGGACCCAGGGCAGGGTGAATGCTGAGAATGTGGGGGGGCGGGGGGAGGGGTCGCAAAGTTCAGTGATAGGTGTGAGCTGTGCCTCTGAAAGTAAATGCGCCAGGCTCCTCTACACTGCAGTGCTGTGACTCTCAATGCCTGTTTTGATTGGGGCTATTGTGGCTCAAAGTAATAGAACTCTTGATAGCTGTCTACAATTGATATTTTTCCTTTCTCTCATGACAGTTCAGAGGCAGTTATTTCAAGATTAGTGCAGTCCTTCACCTCTGTCGTTAGGGCCGGAGGCTCTTTCCTTCCTATCCTCACAGCAGGCTGAGGTGTTGCCAGTGACCCTAACACCTAGGTAACCTATTCAAGACCCCGGAAGAAGAGGAAAAGGGGAGGAGCTAACTTAGGTCCCATTAGCATGGAATTACTTTTGCCTCCTTTTAATGATATGTTCAAAAGCCGTTGTTTACAGTGGCACCGTGTCTCGTTGCATTGGTTGAAGAGCCGCTGCGTGTTCCTCCCGAGGATGTCCATAGGCAGCAGCAGCAGTCATTAACAGAGTGGAAAAAAACCGATGCCTTAAGAGTTAGAGTGCCTAGGCCGCAATGGCTCTCCTGGGTCTGTACCCGGCCTCTTGCTGACCCCCGCTCCTCATTTCTTTCCTCTTCCATCATCTCCACCGACAGCGCTAGCCAGACACACAACAGGTTTTCGTCCTCCGCTGGGCGGAAAATGGCGGAGCCTCTGTTCCTTGTGGTGATAGGTTCCTGTAGAAATATCAAGAGCTTCTAGAACTCAGCCTCCTGAAACCTAGACAGCGTGACCCTGGAGGAAACACGCTCTCTCCCTGTCCCCCATGCCTCTGGCTCCGGCAGTCCGCCAGTAGCATTGTCCAACACTTACTGTTCTAAGAGGGAGGGGGAGGCCTCAGGTTCAGCCGGGACAGTTCGCCAGAGCGGCTCTGCCTGATAAATTGGCCTGCAGTCGAAAGAGCCGGCACTAATTAAGTGTTCGCTTCTCATCAGCTGAAATGTTTTTATTTTTTAGAGGGAGTCGGCTGAGTGTAATTATTATTGATCTTGGTGACAACAGTGAGAGAAGGCTTTCGTGTGTCCCCGACGAGCAGGGACAGAAATAGATGCGGTGTCCTGTTATTCGAGGCCAATCATAGCTTCTTCTTGCTCTCAGTTGATTTTATAGCTGACTTGCCACTTAAAGAACAAAATTAAGTTCTATGCAAGGCATTTGGGTGTCTTAATCCTCACCCTCACGTACCCCATCAGCATTTGGAGAGAAGCCGCTGGGGTCTCGGCTGTATCCTCTTGGAGAAGGCCTTACCTGACTGGCAACAGATGGATGCTAATGGGACATTTATTTACAGAGTAAAATTAAATTGGAGCTGCATCCTAATGCACAATTTACATAATCAGCTTTGTCCTGAACTGATGAGCTGTTTTCAATAGCACTTGGGACCTTTCTGTCACAGCTGTCTCAGAGCGGCAGCCACTGGGAATGGAGCTTAAGTAATTTCCTAAGCTAGAAGCCTTGACGACGCTCTATTATCCCATCCCGGAGACCTCGTAATTTCTCTAGGTACCGGCACGGGATCAAAGATTCATGTTAGTTTCTTTCCTTGATATGGGATCAAAGGAAAGATATTTAATTTGCAAGGGGAAAGGGTTAGGCACACAGGGGGTCGTCTCCACCCTCTCCCTCACTTCTGTAAAATGGATTTACAATGCCTTCCACTCCCCAGAACACTCATAGTTACCAGTGTGCCACACTGTGTGCTTGGTGAGCCTGGAGGAGGAATTTCACTGTAGTACCTGCTCACGTGGCTCTGGTTCTGGGGGAGGAGATCACAGAGGAGCTAAGCCACACCCCCCACCCCGCTACCCCACTCCCTGCCTGGAGAGCTGGAAGGAGCTTATACTCCCAGGGGACAGCAGAGTTGGCCAACCTGGATCCTTAATAAACAAGCTGTGCACCCCTATTACCAGCACGAAGGGCACTAAATGACCTGATACTGTTCACCCTTCTGATCCACTTTGGTGCTGACCCACTCTGTGAAGGGTAGCATTATTTCCTGAGAAAAGTCATAACAACAGACACTTGCAGAAAATACAAGTTCTCTGAGTATGCTGTGCCCCGGGTTTCCTGTACCTCTGAGAGAACTATGATTGCTCTCCCGTCTTTTGCAGACCACAAAATTGAATCCTAGAGAAAAATAAATAAATAATTACCCTCAAACTCCTGACAAATTAAATGAGATAACCAAATCGTGAACTTGGTCTGTTTCGTCCCAAAATACAAAGCTCTTGCACACTGAGCCACACAAAACCTCACACACCAAACACTGTAGGTAGTTCTATTATCAGAGATGAGGACCCTTTTATTAATAGAAATAAAGGATATTTAAAATGAGAGCGCCATACCTTGGAGTTGTCATTACTAACCTTGAGTGTCGGGCAAACATTCTAAGTCCTTAAAAGGAAAACTGATCTGAATTATTTATCCCTCCTGTCATTCATTTATTCATCACAAATGGTTCTGTACACATATTCCAAAGTGTGCTGAACTTAAAATACAATGGGGAAATCAAAACTCATTCCCCTTTGAGAGCCAGCTGGATCTCGGCAAACTTGGGACTTTGTGATAACTGGTTGTCAAAATAAGGTCCGATCCTAACAGAGTGTTTTGTGTTTTGGGGTAATTAAAAACCATCAGCACAGTTAGAGGAATATTCTAGTGGGACTCAGTCATTGAAAGGCTTCTAGTCACTGATGTGCGATCTTTGGCTCATTTCACTCATGTGTGACCTTTTTTTTTTTTTTTTTTTTTTTTGGTCTGAAAGGCTACATCCTGTTTGTACCTAAGAGCCTAACTCTGTTCCATTACACTCTTGTTCTGAGAAGATCCACAAACATACACTCAAGGGCAAGGCTGTGTGAGGTCTAGATTTTCTACTTAACTTGCCATTGTGACAGAAACACCTGACAGAAGCAGCCTGGCTCACGGTTTCAGGGCTGTTCATTGCATCATTTATAGGAAGCCATGATGATGGTAGCAGCTCCGTTCACATGGGCAGGCACATGAGGCAACTGGTCACACCATGGCCGTGGTGGCTTACGTGAGAAATATCCTCTATAGGCTCATGATTCTGAATACTTGGTCCCAAGTTGGTAGAGCTGCTTAAGGACTTCCTGAAAGTGCAGCCGTGCTAGAGGAAGTACGTCACTGGGAGCGGACTGTGAGATTTCGTAGGCTCCTCCCACTTCCAGTTCTCTCTGAGTTGTGCTTGCCCTTTAAGATGTGAGTTCTCAGCTTCCTGCACTGGCCACCGTGCCTGCCTGCTGCCAGGCCTCTCTTCTGTGATGGACTCCTATCCCTGAGGAACCATAAGCCCAAATAAACCCTTCTTTTTATAAGTTGCCTTGGTCGTGGTGTTTTATCACGGCGACAGAAAGGTAACTGATGAAGTGGCAATCAGAAAGCAGAGTGCAGGGTAGGGAAGGAGACCAAATCAATCGATCCCAAATAACCCACTTCCTGTGACCTGCTTCCACCAGCCAGGCCCCAACATCCTTCCAGTTAGTCCTACAGCTTCCCAAATTGCACCATGGGGAGGGGGGGGGGCATGGGCAGGGGTGGAGGGAGGGCGGGGGGGGGGTGGGGTGGGGAGCAGTCTTCAACATGAGCCAACCAGGGGACATTTCAGAGTCAGGCTCTATGTGTCCCAGAAGAGTGAATACACATTTTTTATGAGGCAAAATTAGGTCCAGTTGAATTCAGACGGGGCCATCCTTGTTTCTCATTCAGGGATCCTTCGATGGGTTCAGGAGGCTGGAGACCCACAGCCTTCAACTTAATACTTTGCAATATTTACCCATAATGCCCCACACCAGACCAGTGCTGGCTCTTGAAGCTTTTACCAAAACTGGCCTCATGGCTCCCCTTCTCCCCAGATCCTCCTCCCTGCCTTGTGCTACTGAGCGCTAAATGTTCAGGCGACCTTTCTCAGAGATATTTTACTTTTTCATAGAGACTGTCTAGAGACCCAGCACATAAATGTCAGCGTGTTTCTAATTGGTTACAATGTCATACCAAGGCCAAAAGCTGGGAGTGAGATGGCCATAAGAGGAGATAGCACAGTGGCCCCAAGAGGGATGTTCTAACTCCTGGGGCCTTTGGAAGTCATCATATTAGAAAACAAGTCTTTGTAGTTGTAATTAACTTGGGGTCTCAGGGTGAGCTCATCCTCATTTAGCCAGGTGGGCCCCAACCCAATGACAAGTGTCCTAAAAGAAGCTGAAGAGACAAGATAGCTCACAGACTATGAAAAGAAGAAAAGTCTGAGGTCATGTGGCTATAAGCCAAGGCATGCCTGCCCCTGCCCAATGCTGGGAAGTATAAGGAAGCGCGCACACACACACACACACACACACACACACACACATATATATATACATACACATACACACACATATATATATACACACACATACACACACATACACACGTGCACACACACACACATCACACACACCATGAGCCTGGACAGGGATCCAGCCTATGGGCAACTTGATTTCAGACTTCTGGCCCCAGAGCCATAGGAACACACTGCTATCATTTTAAGTTGCTGAGTTTGTGGCAATCAGTTACAGTGGCCCTGGGAGCCTTTCTGTAACAACATAGGAGTGTCTTCTTGTCTTTGCGATGAGATGGGGAAGCAGGCTGAGCCCTCACATGGCTTTTCAGAAAAGGACTCCTAATGTCACGGATATGAAACCCTGGTCCCTGGTGTTGTCACACTGGAGAGCGGACTGTCTCCCAGGTCACAGCCTCAAGAGCCTATATAGGGAAGAAGTTGGGAATTAAATTTAAAAAAAAAAAAAGAAAGAAATTAAAAGACAAAATTCCTGAGGTTCCAAATCCCAGAGGAATAAAATGCACAGTGCCAGGGCATCCTTGAGAGAGAACAAAAGTTTCCTAAGATAGCAAGAGGCTTAACAAAAGGGAGTGGTGGGACAAAGAAACAACGGGATGAAAATGAAATAAAGAAAGGTGCAAGTACAGGGTGACATCCACAGGTAGATGAGAGAAGACATGTGACTCAGAACAGCTAAGCTAAATTAGTTGGCAGGACACACAGAAGCAAAGTGGGTCACCAGGGCCATGCATTAAATGCCAAGGCTTCCTCGGAAGAAAGAAGTTATCCAATGTTAAGGCTTTCTTCAGAATGAAAACAAAACCCAGTGATTAGTATAGCAGTTTTCTCACACATATGTGTATATGCATATGTGTATACATATATGTATGTGTATGCATATACATATGTGTATTATGCATACATGTATATATTTTTTATTATATATATCATCTATATATATCACCTTATTTGATGAGGGTGGGTTTTCCTGAAAATTACTAAATTGTGTACTTTTTTGTATGAACCCGGGTTTATTTGATTTTTGGCTGTTGTTTGTTTGTTTGTTTTGTTTTGTATTTGCATTCAGACTTTCTATTGGCATTAGTTAGGGTAAGTTCAATGTGCTCTGTGTGTAGGGCAATCAAACTGCCCCCAAAATGATTTTGTAACCCACTAATGTCTGACTTCCAGGGCCCAGGAATCCTCCTAGGTGCTCTTAGAGGTCACATGCAGATGGAGTTGTGAGCAGGATGCATGGCTGTTCCTTTCTTCATGTCTGGCTCCATCTCTCTCCATCCCCCGGGCCCACAGAGCAGGTGGCAGCGTTTGCTGGGAGGAGCCCTGGCTGCAGTGAGCTCATGGCATCCGTAAAACAGTGAGCAGCTACGGTTCTAGGCTTGGCCGTCAAGGGCTCACATCACAGATGGGGTGACACAGAGCAACACGCAGTTTGCCTTCCTTGGTTTCTTAGTTTCTTTTCCCGTTGCTCTGATAAAATGCTCAGACAAAAGCAACTTAAGGGAGAGAGGGTTTGTTCTGCCTCGAGGTTCAGGAGAACAGCCCATCGTGGCAGGGAATTCACAGCAGCGGAAGCGTGAAACACCTTCTCTCCTCACAGCCACGCTTGGGACAGAGAACAATGCGTGACGGATTCTCAGCTCCTTCTCCCCACTGAAGCCGCTTGGGTTTCCAGCCCAGGACTCACCACAGCGCGTGGCTCTTCTCACCTAAATGAACACACTTATGTAATCTCCCACAGGAATGCCAGAGGCGGAGCTCCCAGCAGACTCCAGATATAATCAAGTTCACAAGTAACACTATCACTCCAGAATGACAGGTTCTGCATAAGCTCCTTTATGGATGAAGCATCCACAAAAATTAGTGTCCTGGACTCTTCCGTTGTCTATAGCATCTGAACTGGAGATAGGAGACACACAGAAAGATCATGTGGCTTGCTACCATAATGTTTCTATCTCTGCGACACTATGTGAGCATGCCACTGGATCTTACTTATAGTCCCAAAGGGAGTAAGTAGCTCCCATTTAGAGTGTTAAGACCTTCACTACCATGGACCCTGTATGCCCTCCAAGATCCAGCCTATGGATGTATCTGTCCTGGTTTGGGGCCCACATCCTCTTACCTTCTCAACACTCAGCTCATGTATTCATTATATGACAGCTCTCTCTCTCTCTCTCTCTCTCTCTCTCTCTCTCTCTCTCTCTCTCTCTCTCCATTCACATCTCAGCACAGATGTCACACAGGAGCCTTTGGGCTTCCTACTTCTGGTTTCAAATCCAACGTATAAATTCCTCAGAAGTCGGGGGCTAGTGAGATGGCTCAGTGGTTAAAAGCATTGGCTGTTCTTCCAGAGGGCCAGCACGCACACAGCAGCTCAAAACTGTTTGTAAGTCCAGCCATAGGGAATCTGGCGCCCTCACACAGACATGCCTTCACTAATGCACATAAAAAGACTAAATTGCCTAAAAGAGGAAAGATGATGTACCCAACTCTAGCTCTCTCCAGCCACTCTTTCCTACCCACTGGGTGGGAGGAAGGACTGTGGAACACTGTCAAAGGTCAGCCATGGGCACGGGCTACTGACAGTGGAGACGATGGGAGAATGGAACACTTTACTGTCTCTCTCTTCACACACATCTATCCCAAAAGGGGAAAAAACCCACAGAACCTTGCAGCGGCAATGGTCTGAGCTGATGCCCTCCTCCCCAAAGGTATGTGCTAGACTCCAATACCAGTGTGACAGCGTTAAGGAGCCAGGGGCTGAAGAATGGCTCAGTTAACAAAGTACTTGTCATGCAACCTTGAGCACCTGGATTCGGACCCCCTCCGAATTTCCAAAATTTGTGGACAAATGGATTGAACTAGAAATGATCATAATGAGGGAGTTCACCCAGAAGCAGAAAGAGTCAAATGGTATATACTCACTTATATCTGGACACTAGCCCAAGGGGCATGTCCCATGAAAGTCTTCACTTACCAGGAAAGTAGGACAGAGGGGAGGACATACTACTGGGAATTTAGGTGAGAGAAGCAAGGGAGAATGGGGGGAATAGAAGGAACCTAGAAGGGTCCTAGAAACCTACAAGAAGAACATTATGACGGGGCTATCTGGGCCCAAGGGTTCTGCCCAAACTATGGCACCAGCCAAGGACTATACGTGCAGTAAACATCGAACCCCTACCCAGATCTAGCCAATGGACAGGATGTTCTCCACAGTTGAGTGGAGAGTGGGGACTGACTTTCACATATTTGACCACATCCCCTGGATGGGGAGGCCTGGTGGCACTCAGAGGAAGGATAGCAGGCTACCAAGAAGAGACTTGATACCCTATGAGCATATACAGGGGGAGGAGGTCCCCCTCAGTCACAGTCATAGGGGAGGGGAGTAAAGGGGAAAGTGGGAGGGAGGGAGGAATGGGAGGATACAAGGGATGGGATAACTATTGAGATGTAATATGAATGAATGAATGAATAAACAAACAAATTAACAAATAAATAAATTTTAAAAAATAAGATAGTGATTGAGGAAGACACTGGATGCTGAACACAGGTCTCTGCATGGAAGCGCCAGTCAAACGTGTGTGCACGCGCGCGCGCGCGCACACACACACACACACACACACACACACACACACACTCCTGTGAAGAAGTGATTAGCCATGATTAAAGGATTTGTTTCCCTTTTAAAAGAGGCTGGAGGCAGCTGCCTTGTCCCTTCCAGCACAGGAGGATGTAATAGGAAGAAGGAATTATCTTCAAAGCGAAGAGCTGGGTCTCCACAGATAATGAACTTGCTGATGCCTAGCAGGCTTCCCAGCCTCCAGGACTTCAAGCAAGAGTTTGTGTTATTTACAAGCTTCCTAGTCTGAGGTGTTCTTCACAGCCGCCTGAACAGATTATGCCAGCGTCTCAGATCTTAATTAAGAAGCCTCATCGTCCTCCCCTGACGACGCCATGTGACACTGTCACCAGCACTCTCACAGCTCATTTCCTCTTCCGTGACTTAGCTAAGGTTACTTTGCTCATGTACCTCCTTGTCTGTCACTTGCCTGTCCTATTAGAATGTAGACTCCTTGTCTGCTTTGGTCTTCAATACACATACTAAAGCCTGGACCATATAAACAGATGATAAATTACTGAATAACTAAAAAAAATGCAAGCTCACTGGTATGTGGCTCATTTGCATGCCTTACTCATGAAATGTAATTTAAGCAGGTTGTTTCTCTCCTTTTGGATAGTCCAAAGACATTATTTTTTTCATTTTTCTTGTTTATGTATATGTTTATGTACTATGTATGTGTATATGGGTAGATAGATAGTTCCATTGTACTCTAGCTCTGTAAGGAGAATATTAAGATAGGTATGTGCATACTTACCAACAAAACCATCTTCCATATTAAAAAATGTTAGCCAAGGTCATGGGCAGTCTCCTCCTGACACATACTCATGGAGGAAAAACAAATTTGATTCATTAAGTAATATTTAGGGTTGCTGTAAGATTTGGAATGATTCTTCCCACAATGTTTTTCTCTTTTAACATAGTGCCACACCCAACTGTATTTCCTCCTTCCTCCCCTCTCTATTTCTTGCAGTATATTGGATTTTTGATCCATTCGGGGTATGAACATTCATTAGTGGTGGAGAATAATTAGTTGGAATTTCAGAAAATCTCTGGAGTCCCTGAAATCAGATAAATGAGCTAAGCTGTAATGACCCCATGGTTCCCCACTACACTGTGTGACTGTTAATTTTATATGTCAAATTGACTGGGCCATGGGATTCACGGGTAGCTGGTGAAACATTACTTCTTGGTGTACCTAAAAGATATTAGCACAAGGAAACAATTAGCCTAGGTAAGTGGCATCCAGTCTACAAAGGGCAGACCCAGCAGAACCCAGAGGTGGAGGAGGGTGAAAGGCTTCTGAGCTGGGACATGTATCTTTTCCTGTCTCTCTACACCTCTAGACCACTTCTAAATGAGTTCTACATTTTGAATGAAAATAGCCCCCATAGGCTCAGAGGGAGTGGCATTATTTGAAAGGATTAGGATATATGGCCCTGTTGGATTGGTGTGGCCTGTTGGAGGAAGTGTGTCCCTAAGGGTAGACTTTAAGGTTTCAGAAGCTCAAGCCAGACCCGGTGTCGCTCTCTCCTTTCCTCCTGCCCGTAGATCCAGATCTCAGCTCCTTCTCCAGCACCACATCTGCCTGCATGCAGCCACACGTCTCACCATGTTGGTGATGGACTAAACCTCTGACCCTGTAAGCCAGCCCTAATGGAGTGTCTTCCTTTATAAGAGTTGCTATGGCCATGGTGTCTCTTCACAGGAATAGAAACCCTAAGACATACAGGCATCTTTCTGGGTTCTCCAGCTTTCAGATGGAAGATTCTCAGCATCTGTAACTCCATGAGTCAGCTCTTTCTGGCTCTGCTTCCATGGATAACCTGACGCTCACTGTAACCAAGGATCGTAGTACCCAGCACACAGTGCACAGACACTTTCTGGCTCTACCTCTCCATGCTGAGTTACATAGGTTGTGTAGGAGCTCTTTCCCCTCTACCAGGAACCACTTAGCTGGAAAATCAGCACCACAGTTTCTCCATCCCGTTTCACTCCAATACCTGAAATGCATCCACCTTCCTTTCTCACCATTGCCCCCCCCAGGATGATCAGCAATGACAATGCTGGAACCTCCCCACATTATGCTGTTTAGGGCACCAATGTAGGGTATCTCTGAGGACCTCTGAGCACAGCATCCTGGGTAAAAGCTTCTGTAGTCATTGGACTCCAACAAATCAGATTTCGAGAAGTGTCATGTTCTCCAATTTCCTATGTATGGTGTATCCAACAACAAAATGTGAGGCTTTCATAAACTACTGACTGTTGGTTGTTACGACTGGTAGCCTTTTCTAATATCGATTCTGTACCAGCCTAGTAGTACACATATGACCTCGGAAATGGTTATTTGCTACCAGCTAATAGTCTATAGGCGCTAATGGCTAAAAAGAGTATTAAGTTACTGGGCTGTGGAGGTGGAGCTAGAAGCACCCCACATGCCAGCATCCAACGGTACCCGTTCTGTCCCATCAATCCTCACTTTCCTGTCTGTCTGGGGTGCCATGGCTCGTCACATCCACTGCTGCTCAAAACATCAAAGAGGGCTGAGAATGAGAGAGTCTTTACTGTTTCTATTCCTCATGATACTCACTTCATCATTTCAATACATCGGACTTTAAAATCTTAGCAAGTTGCACTGATGGAATTTAGATAAGACACTAGGATCAAGCCCCGAGGTCTTAGCTCTGCCAGCACACAAGTGAGCATCATACCCGACCTCCAAATGGTTCCTTGAGTTTCTAATTTACTGAGTATCTTGCATGCGCTTGGCATGGTGCTGGGTAGAAGATAACTAATTTTGTCTTCAAGGAACTCTTAGGCTTAAAAAGAGGCAGGCACACAGAAAACCATTTCTTGGTTATATAGTAAGGGTCAATGTGATAGAGCTAGCCTGAAATCTAACCCCTAACTTAACCCTAACCTCTAACCTTAACACTAATCTCTAACCCCTAACCCCTAGCCTCTGATCCCTAACCCCTAACCTCTAACCCCTAAGCCTTAATTGTAGGCTTCACCTTTTCCAAACCTACTTTATTTGGGGTTCTTTAAACACTTATACCCCCCTTCCAACCTACCTACCCTAGACAGGAGAGAAAGGAGATTTATGGGACAGGAGAAGTATACCTTTTTGGACTCAGTTTCTGGGGGTGATTCCCCTGGCATAGTTGGCAGGATTTCAGCAGACCAGCAATTCCACAAAGTTGCTGCTGGAACCTGGAACAGCAGCCATAGCCCAGAGCCTCGAAGCACTCTCTGGAGTGGTCTCTCTAGGAGCATCTCGAAGTGGAGCAATGAACAGCCAAATGATACCAAGACGCAAAAAGCCCCAGCCTCCTCTTTTGGGCATAATCCTCTCAGAGTGTGTACTAGGATGTGTTTCAGCAGGCAAAAACCCAAGCCCTCCCCAAAAGTGGCTCAACTTCTAAGTGGATAAACATCACCTGTTCTCTCACAAGTCTGTTCCCCATCCCACACTTGGAATCAAAACAAAAATATGTTTATATCCATTACATCTAATCCCTAATCTCTAACCCCTAACCCTTAACCTCTAACCCTTTGCCCCTAGCCCCTAGCCTCTGATCCCTAACCCCTAACCTCTAACCCCTAACCTTACTCCTAATCTCTTGCTCTCACCCCAGAGGAGAAGAGGGGGAAATAGCTAATGAGTCATCCTCAGCCTAAGTTGAGCTTCTAGGAACATTTCCTGAAATAAATGATTCCCAGTTGAGTCTTGAAAGATAATTAAGAATCCAAACACATAAACAAGCTCAAAGAGCATCTTAGATGCAGAGAACTGCAAGAGCAGAGAGGGGGGGGGGCAGTATTAGTACTGCACAAGGCAAAATAGCAGATGATAGACCTGGCAGGAAGGGAGCGGTCTGAGCACTTTGGATTCTTTTCTACACAGCCTCCCCACACCGTGGCACCTATGATAAATGGTGCCCGCATGGAATGGGGGTGGGGGTGAAGGTGGGGGTGAGGATGGGGGTGGGGGATGAGTCAGTGAGACTGCTCACAGCATGGACATTCTTTGAGGTAAAGGAATCAATATGCCTACCCAGCTGCAATTGAACCCAATGTATTAGTGATAAAGCTCACCAAAAGAAAGAAAGAGCTATTGAAAGCACCAAAGAAAGGCTGCAGCATAGCCAGGACAGCATTTTAAATTGCTCACCTGGAACAGGGTAGGAAAAAAAAAATGGCTTATCTTAGAATTTGATCATCATCATTCAAGCAAGAGTAGATGAGGCCTTAACTGGGTCAGTGATCTGACAGAGAAAGAGAAAAGGACATTCAGGAAGCAACAGTGAGTGAGCCAGGGGCTCAGTTTGTAGAGCGCTTTCCTGGAGTCTTAGTTAGGCTTTCTATAGCTTTGATAAAGACCATGACCAAAGCAACTTGGTGAGGGAAGGGTTTATTTCATCTCATACCTTCAGCTAAGACTCCATCACCCCAGGAAAGTCAACGCAGGAGCCGAGGCAGAAGACATAAAGGAATGCTGCTCACTGGTAGCTTACTCCCCATGGCTCGTTCAGCCTGCTTTCATGTCCATGGGTAGCACTGCCCACAGAGGGCTGGACCCTCACACGTCAATCATTAATCAATAAAATGCCTACAGACTTGTCTATATGCCAATCTGATAGAGGCATTTTTCTCTCTGTGGTCCATCTTCCCAGCTGTTATCAAGTTGACCTAACCAGCAAACACACCTGGCATGCATGGAGGCGTGCTGCAGCACTGCATCCACACCTGTATGCATCCCCTCGGGCAGCCCGCACACTCCGGAGGAGGAGGGAGGAGGACCAGGATCAAACTCACCCTCATCTCATAGCAATTTTGAGGACAACCTGGGCTACAGGAGACCCTTCTCCTATAGACACAAGAGATACAAAGGAGGTGGAATTGGCCAGAGTTGATGATTTCATGGTCATAGGAAATAAGGGAAGGAACAGGGTGTAGGGCAGCTGCCTGGGTTCTGGCTCCCTGTGAATGAATACACAAACCTATCCTGTCTAAAGATGAAAATCTTTCCCTGTTCACCAGGCCGTTGAACTAAAAAAAAAAAAAAGTTATAAGACTTCCTAACTCAGACCAAAAAACAAAAACAAAAACAAAAACAAAAACAAAAACAAAAACAAAAAAACCCAACTCACTGAAGGCATCTGAAAAATCTCCTTCTTCTTCCTTAGAGGCCTCTAAATGACAGAGCCCATAACCACAGAGACACAACTGAGAGGAAGAAGAGGGCAGGGGAGGAGGAAGCTCCTTAGTTTTCTGTGTGAGTCTGATATGAAATTGAGTCTAACAACCTATGAGGTAGTGTGTCAGCATCACACGTTGGTAGTCCCACCAGTGGCTCCACCATGTGTACTTTACAGCTCCTGCCCTCAAGAGACAGAGTGTATTTCACATCTCTTCCCCTCCAGCCGACTTCACCTGTTGGATGCGGTCTTTGGAAGTGACCCACTCAGAGCCTAGGTTTTGGGGCTGCCTACAAGCTGTTGTTCTGTCGCTCTTGGACCTTTGCCGAAGGCTAGGATAAGTCCTGGGGGGAACAGAGAACATGTGGGAAACAGCCGAGGGTCCCCAACAGTCAGCCAGTAGCTGGAATCAGAGCCGCCTAGTGACCTTCCTACTGATTTAGGACATTAGGAAGCCCAGCTAAGACTACAGCTTCCCAGGGAAGCTCAGTCTGATTTCCCAAACTGCAGACCTGGGAACTAATGGAATGTGTACTGTAAGATGCTAAGTTCAGAATGGGTTCTGGCATAACAAGTCATCGATGTGGGAGGCTGCGATCATTGTCCTCACTTTGCAGATGAGAAAATAGTAGAGCGGAAGTTGAGGGATTAGAATAGGATAGAAACCAGCTGTCAAAGAAGAAAGAAAACACTACCACCACTGAAGCTGAGCTGAAACAGAGCACACACAAAACAAAGGACTCACAATACTATTGACCTAAAGGTCCTGGTCCATGGCGCACAGGATTCTAACCTTTCCTCTAGCTCTGGCCCAAATCCTTACTTGGAAGTACAGTCTTTGCTAATAAACTGGATCTGCTTCTACCACTGCCCGTGTGCCTCTGCTGCAGAACACAAGAAACTAGAAATCCCAGCAGGTGCCCACCAGACTCCAGCATCTGCCAACATCTGGATTCTAGTGAGAGCCTTTCCTGGCTTACAGCCATTGCATCCTCATAGAGGCAGAGGCAGAGGCAGAGCCACCTCTCTGGTGTCTCCTTAGGACTCTAGTCCCATCATGAAGGCATCACCTGTGTCTTAGGGTTACTATTGCTGTGATAAAACACCATGACCAAAAGAAAGATGGAGAGGACAGGGTTTATTTGGTTTTCACTTCCACATCACAGTCTACCATTGAAGACAGGACAGGAACCCAAGCAGGACAGGAACCTGGAGGCAGGAGCTAATGCAGAGGCCAGGAGTTTAGGGAGGAAAGCTTTAGTTTGGCTTATGTTGTCGGAGAATGCAAGTCCATCATGCCATAGAAAGCATGACTGAGTTCACATCACAACGGGCCAGCAAGCAGAGAAAAGAGAATGTGGGTGTTCAGCTGACTTTCTCCCACTCATCCCCCATTTTTTTTTTTAATGTCCAGTATTACTCATATATAAGGTATGTCTCTCCTCACAGGTAGTCCTCTCTGGAAATGCCCTCACAGACATATCCAGAAATTGGCTTTCCTAATCTTACATGCCCTTCCCAATTCAATCAAGCTGATATTCAAGATTAAGTATGACAACGAACGCCTTTGTGTTTAGAGACATACTTCACTTTTTTTTTTTTTTGAGACAGTGTTTCTCTGTGCAGGACTTACTTTATAGACCAGGCTGGCCTTGAACTCACACCTGCCTTTGCCTCCCCAAGTGCTGGGATCACAGGCGTGTGCCACCACACCTGCTTTATACATCATTTTTTTAATGTATATACTTTATTATATGGGTACATGCCAGTGTAACCACTGTGTTGGGTGTTCTAACTCCAGCCAAGTTAACACTGAAGACTGCTCATCAAAGCACCCTGTGACCTCATCAAAGGCTAAGCATCTTCCAAAGGCACCACATTGAAGTGACACAACTCAGTCCTATGTCCATCCTTTTTTACTCCTTCGGGCACATCTTCCTCAGACCTCCAGCTGTCCTTAAAAGGGAAAGTCTCTCCATAAGTCAGGGACGGCATCTGGAACCATTTGAAGAAGTCCAGTGGGCCCCGAGAAGCGGTGATCCGATAAGTTAATTCAGATATCAGGAGAATATAAAGTACTGCCCACAATGAAATCAGAGCCCCATAGTACAACGGTGGATTTTAAGGAAGGAAAAGCCATGGTTATATTTTTACATTTAAGAAAAGCAGCCTAGTTATGGAGAATGGCTAGAACTAATTCTAGGGAAAGATCAACCTGTAGCTGCAGCTGTCGCCTGGCAGGCTACACTGGCCAGAACTGGGTTTGACCAGTGTGAATGGAGAAATGGAAAGGTTCTGGGGATGTCTAGGGAGACTGAGGAGAGATGGTTACCAGGTGACTGTGTGGATGAAAAGAAGAGATGGTAAAGGTAAGAATCGTCTAATGAACACAGAAAGTAACTGATCACCAAAAAACTCTCTCGTAGCTTATGAGGCATTCCCTGGGTGGCAAAGGACCCGTTTCTTATATTTCTGGTTGTGAGCCTAGCTTTTAACTGCTCAGCCACCTCTCTCCAGCCTATGGGCCGATTTCTTAACAAATGATTTGGACCTGATGTTTCCAAGGGAAGAATTTCTAAATGGGCTGAGCTGTCTGCAAAGAATAAAAAGGCTTATAAAGCACCATAACTTAAACCTCCACTTGTCTTGACAGCACAAAGAATAATGTCACCCACCACAAAGGCCTTTATTTGAGTGAACAAATGGGAAAAAAAAACTGATGGGAGTCCAGATTGGAGAAGACGCGGTAGATCCAATCAGAAACCTGCAGTTTGCTGTAAAGATTGAGAGGCTCCAAATTATGAATGGGGAGAAAAACCCATTTCCAGCAGCAACTCTGGGCAATGCGTGAAAATGACTGCTTCACAGCGAGTCCTTTCCCACCTGACGAGTCGGAAACTCAGCCCTGAAGACGATGAACTAACTGCTCACTCACTGAGGAGGGCTGAGAGGGCACCCGACTTCCTCCACCAGACACTTCATCCAGACGATTGTTATAAAAGAGCAAGCAGGCCATGCCTCGGCTCCTTCAGCTCCCCATTAGGTCACATGATCTCTTCCTATGTACTTCTATTCTTGGACTGCCATCTACCGTGAGTCCTCACCAGAGTGGTCTGGGGCTAGCTCCATGCCCTAGGAACTTCTACAAATGTAATATAAGCTTGTTTGAAATAAGTGCACAGCTTTGTTTCACTATAATTAAAAAAAAATACAATGATGCACCTTACGCAGATAGTTTATCTGTTAGAATACGTCACCCACCCCCATGAAATCTGGGGCTGTGGTTTCTGTTACTGAGCCAGCTCTTTTAGACTGTGGAAGTTCTCTATTGACCCCTGACCTTCAACTTTTAATCTGCCAACTCAACAAAGAATAGCAGTTGACTGTAGCAACCAAGAAGGGCAGCCAAGCCAATGGTCGAGTGATGGAAGACAAGAAAGATTGAATGTTTAGCTCTCTAAACGCAAACCTTACAAAGAGAAAGCCTCAGCTATCCAATAAGGGCCTAACGTTGGTCGAGAGGCAGATCTAGAGCTGGGATGCCTAGGGAACACCTGTAAGAGTAGAAACTCATGCTGTTCCTCCGGAAGTTAGCTTCCACTAGTGTTGGCAGTGTTTGACAGATTGCACTGTACTGTACAATGAAGCAATGCTCTAAAATAAATCTCCTCCACTCTATAAAAAAATGGCATCTTATGGCTTGTCTGGCTTATTTTCCATCCATTTAGATTTTTGCTCAACAGAGAAAGCTGACATGGGTAAATAGTATTATGTCGGCCAAGCACTCTCAGCTCATGAGACAATCTAACTGCTCTTTATGGTATAGATTAATTCCAGCTAAATACTGGGAACACAAACCTCAAGAGAGTGTGTCCTTTGTCTTCCTGTAGTCTAGAATAACAGAATCAATTTGATTCATCAGAAGATAAAAGTAACCCCCGTACACCCTGGGGTTAACTGACTTAAACAGGTGCGATGTTTTATGATGCCCTGAATGATGAATTGATTTAACAAACAGAGGAAGAAAAACTAAGACCCAGAGGCCCATCAACCACCAGTTCCCATGTTTCAGATTCTGGTGATATAGGTGAAATAAATCACCAGCCTTCTCCTGTACCTCCATCACTGTCTACTCTGCGTGCAGAGTAAACATGTCACTAACCAGTGAGCGTAAAACCCACTCACATTGTCCCCCTTTCTCTGGGATTTCTGATGTTGCTTTTGGAGTAAGACTCAGTCAAGTTCCTAAATCTGGGAAACAGATACCAAATGGCTTTTCATTTTTAGACACTAGGAAACTGGCAGCGAGTCTTGTGGAAAGAGCCCTACCTGGCTGGTCTGTAGTAGAAGTCTCCGTTTGGTTGTCGTTGTTGGTGGTGGTTTGTTTGTTTTCTACCTGTCTATCGGTGAATGGCTTGGAATCCCTATTTCCCTGTTAGAGACTACATTGCCCACCACATAGGATTCTGAGGATCCTGTGGGTCACAAGCAACATATAAAGAGTTCCAGGAGAAGGGTGGGTTATGGTTCTCAGCTTACTGTCTGAGGATCGTAGTCAGGGAATCCTAACAAACCATGGACTCCGCATGCTAATGGTGATTTTTGTTACGTTTTGGTGAGGGATGTGACCAAAGTCGGTCATCTGTGTCATGTGCCCCTGACCCCTCTCCCAAAACCCCTTGCTTTTTGTAAAGCTAGGTGTTTTACTCTGTAGCCTAGGTAGGCTTTAAATCCACAATCCTCCTGCCTCAGCCTCCTGCCTGAGTCCTGAGAGAACAGAAAAGCACCACCATACCCCACTAACTTTATAGAAGGGGAGAAAAAGTGCAAGGGTTGAAAGAAAAGGGCGGGGGGGGGGGGGATGCTGAGCAATGAGAAGGTTGATAAGGAGAGAAGAGGAACAGGAAGCGGAAGCGAAGGAAGTAGGAAGTCACGAGAGTAAGGAGAAGGAAGGAGAAAAGCCATGATTCCACACAGGTGTTGGCTGTCGTCAGCCTCCCGTAACTTTATTGCGTCTCTGGGTGGAGGGCAGCCCTTTCCCGGATGTTCCAGGGGCACGCACTGGGAGGCCAAGGTGAGGAAGACAAAGGGAGGCTGAGGAGTAGCTCTGGCCTTGTCTGGGGGGGGGGGGGAGGGGGGGAAGGAAGGGGGGGCGGTCTACGTCTGCTGCCAAGGCCTCAGACCCTGCTGGGCTTCTTGGGCTCCTTGTTGTTCTTGGCCGGCATGAAGGCCACCAGCTCTTCGATAAGCATATCCATCCGCGCCGTGACCTCCGTCACCGTGTCGATGACCATCCGCTGCTGCAGCTTCAGCTTGTTGTTCTCCCACAGGGCCTTGTTCTCCTCCTGGCAGGCGCGATGCTCCTCGCGCAGGACGTGCAGGGCCCGGTTCTCCTCCTGCAGCAGCCGGTTCTCCTCCCGGAGGGCCTGCAGCGCCTGGTTCATCTCTCTCAGCAGCTGCAGGGGCTGAGCGCTGCCAACGCCACCAACGCCGCCATCTGCCAGGGCAGGGCCCACCTTGCCATCCTCTTCCCCAGAGGAGGAGGGCCCAGACAAGTTATTAACCATCTCCCTCAGGGCGCGCAGTGTCTTCGAATCCTCCTGTGTTGACGAGGCCCCCTTGGGGTCCTCAAAGGCGGAGGAGAGGCCCTGGCTCTGATCTGGCAGAAGCCCGGCATTATGGGACTCCTCCTTGGGGGGGGAGGTGGCCTTGCCTTCATCAGCGGAGGTCGCGTTGTCCTCTGCCTGGGCCCAGTAGGCCTGCCTCTGCTCCAGCAACTGCTGGAGAGCCCGGTTCTCTTCTCGAATGAGCTGCAGGGTGTTCTCCTTGCTACGCTGGCCAGGCAAGGTGGCGGGGTCTTTCTTCACCGCTTCCTGGGAGGCTGTGTCCTTGTGCAGCAACGGGGAGGTCATCTGACTCTCCTCGTGGCCCAGGGTGCTCTTGTGCTCTTCCCAAAAGACCTGCAGGATCTTGTTCTCCTTGCGGAGGACTCTGTTCTCGTCCCTCAGGGCCCTGTTCTCGTCCCTAAGAGACTTGTTCTCTTCCTGCAGCAGGTACTCCTTGGCCAGCCTCTTGTGGTGCAGCTTATGGTGGAAGGAGGAAGAGGGGGAGAAGTAAGGGGACTGCATGGGGCAGTTCTCGCTCACCCAGCGCCCGTCCTGGAAGACGAACATCTCGTCGCTGAGCTGCACCCGGGGAGGGTTGTAGTCCAGTTCCAGGTCAGCCTGGGAGGTGGGGCGCTCCATGGGGTCGAAGGGTACGGAAGAGAAGCGGTTGAGTGGGTAGGAGTGCTGGCTGGCCACCCTGCGGTTCATCCGGTGCAAGGCAGCCTGCCTGGAGCAGCGGGGAGTGGTGTACAGATTGTGGAGCCTCAGGAAGGGTTCAGTGGTGCCCCTCTGCGGGAGAGAGCAAGGCAAGCTGTTAATGGCGGACGTGTTAAAGGACTGCTGCTGCTGCTGCTGGTGGGCTAAAAGGCCAGGAGACTCCTTCGCCTGACCTCCAGGGACCCTCGCAAGGAAGTATTGCTATTCTGGGGAGCTTTCTTCTGACTTAATGAATACTGAACCGTGGGCTAGGCTCCTGTAAGGCTCTGGTCATAAAATCGAGGTCACTTGATCAAACATAATGTTGGGCTTCTGTTTAGAGACACCCTCGGGAATGTGTAGATTGACAGTGGGTGTACCTGCCCTGGCAGAGTTCGGCTAACAAGCTTGCTCCTTGAGGCGCAGCACAGACACATTGTAACCAGGAAGTCTTTAACCACACATTGCAGATGCCGCTTTAAACCGTGAAACCGACAATAAGCACAAACGTTGCAAAAATGTGGTGGTATTAGAAACTCAAACGGGACTCTGTTTTCCAGGATGGCAATTCAAAACAAAGCGCTCCTGAACCCCAGTTCTTGGCTGCACACCCCCATGCGAGCTCTGTATAGATCCAAAACTGACTTCAAGTATTCTATGAGCACTGGTGCCAGTATAGTTCAAAGGTCTATAAATTCATAACTACCGTGAGCTACGCATTGTGCGAGCCTATAACCCCAGCTTATAGAGAGGGAGAGAGGAGGGGAGATGGGCTTCCTTCCTCCTCTCTCCAAAATCTAAAACCACCCCTTTAAAGGCTGCCTCCTGCACGCAGCACACTAAGCATCCATGGTGGGTGGTTTTAGTCATCAATTTGGCACAAGCTAGAATTGCCTGGTGGGAGTTGGGGGGGGGGGGAACTCAACGGGAAAATTATTGGATTGAGTTGTCCTGTGGCACACCTGTGAGGGATTTCCTTAACTGGGTTAACTGACGTAGGAAGACCCAGCCCTCCCCGGGTAGTACTATACCCTGGGTTTGGGTCCCAGGCTATGTAAGAGCAGAGACAGAGAGGTAAATACTAGAAGCCTGTGTGCAGTTAGTCTCCCTTTGCTCTTGACTCTGGAATGTGACCGGGTGTCTCACCTTCACTTCTTTACAGAGATGAGCTGTGACCTGTAATTGTAAATCAGATAAACCCTTTCTCCCCCTAAGCTGTTTCCATCAGGGCATTTTTATCACAGCAACAGAAATGAAACCAAGAGAGCAGCCGAGTCATCATCTTGAACCTAGGACCCAAAGCAGCTCTGATCTCAAAACTCCCATGACTGAGTCCTGTTGGAGACGTTCTTGTTTCTCCATTGCCTCTAAAAGGAACTTAAACATGGCTGCTGTGCCTGTTCCCTGGGTGCATAAGAGGACAAGTGGTAGCCAAGCCTTCACAAGGCCAAAAGAGTCCTGCTGGCAGCAACATTTAACGATTGCTGTTCTAAACCACCAGGAAATACTGAATACATTGCTTTACAAAACAAATAAACTCTGCCAAAATCTAAGCAACAAAGCTGAAGAAATATGCGTAGATTCGAGACCCCAGGCTCCCTACACCAGTGCTCACAGCCCTTTCTTTCACAGTAGGTTACCTGGGATAGTCCCAGATTTCTTCCATTGGGTGAACTAGTCTGCCTGATGGCCTGGGTCCTGACAAGAGGCCCGCCAGACACAGGAGCATCTGTGCTTGGAACATCATGGAGGGGTTCTGCCGAGCCTAGGCAGATCAATCAACAAAGGAAAGCCTCTTCTTGGTCTTTGGGACATGTTCTCACTTAGAGACCAACGGGTGAAAAGAACAAAGCTGGCTCGTGGCAGGATGGGGAATGAAGATTGGAGGTGTGCGGGAGGAGCTTGCGTCTCTGAGGCTCATCACATCTCCTCCATTAGGTGTTAGAATGGGGACCAAGAGACTGTCTTCAGGAGCAAGGAACAAACAATGCACTCATCGCTGTGACCCAACAAAGTGTTAGTGCTGGGGATCCAGGAAGAGTCTTGGGTACCAACAAGGCCCTCACAGGTGTCTGAGGCCCGGCCTATGGACTGGAATCTTTCCCAAGCACAGGCCTAGCCTCTCCTGATGTTTCCTTTCTAACATGAAGATGCTTTAAACCAACAATGAATGTGTGGCATACTGTTCCCAGGGACCCTGAAAAACATAGTAAAGTAGCCAACTGTAAGGGGGAGGCAAGAGGCAATGGGAAAAGGAAGGAGACACCACCGGGGTCCCTTACTCGTGCTATAGGATTTCTATATATTAGAGCTCTTGGGGTGAAATCCTTCTCAGATGGGGTTACTGGGGTTGATGACCTTCCCCGTAAAGCATTTCAGAATGGGCCTGAAGACTGGGCAGCCAGGCTTAACAGACCCACACCACTGTGGTTTGAATGTGTGTGCTCTATATTTCAGGTGCTGGGAACTTAATCCCCAAACTCACACACTAATGGTGCTTGAGAGGTAAGACCTTTGCACCGTGGATTGGATCCTGGGGGAATGGATGAACCCATTCAGGGGTCCATGGCTATTACAGGAGCATCTGTTATAAATCAAGCTCTCTGTGGCTTGCTTGCTGTATCTCAGCAAGCGATGCCTTCCACCCTTCTGTGACACAAGAAGGCCTCTGCCAGACGATGACCAGGTGCTGCTGCTATAGTGCCGTGCTCTTGAACTGTCCAGCCTCTGTGTTTTGTGAACTGCCTACTCTCGGGCCTTTTGTTATAGTACCATAAAACTGAGGAAACAGCACTGAACTTCTCTCCCCCACTTGAAAGATGCGTCATCCAGAAAAGATGTCGGCATACTTGAGCTTGGTCAGCTAAACTTCTATAGCACCTGCTTTGCCAACACCACTGAGGGTTGACAAGTAGGGAATGCTCAGCCAGCTGAAGGAGTTTTAATGCACCGAAGGACACCAGGGTCCTAGAGGGAGAAACCACAGTGCTAACTTCACAGCTGAGTCCCACTGGCAATTAAAAAAAAAAAGAAAAGAAAATCACAAGGTAAATGTGATTGGTTTTGATAGACTTGCAATGCTAATAGCAAAGAGGATAAAGATGTCAGACAGTCATCTTAGCTAAAATTTTGCTCTTAAACTATTCCAGCTGGTATTGCTGTGAGCCAAAGAGGAAGGAGAAAAAGTCAAGAGGAAATGGAGAGGGCAGTGGGAAGTACTGTCAAGAGATCATTTTGACCAAGATGTAAATCTTTCATTGATGATCTGACAATAACAATGTCTTAATGAAACTCCCAGGGTGCTCACTGGGGAAGCTTGAATGCATGGGAAAGTGAGTGTGTGTACAGACGGAACCAGGAGATCAGTTGCCTGGACAGGAAACAACACTACGGCTTGCAAGTTAATGTGCTAGAGAAAAATAGATGTGAAAATACACATGTTCAATGTGTAGGGGAGAGGGGGATGGAAAATCAATAGGACCTGAAAAGACCTAAGGGTGATAACTAGTGAATCATAGTGTTTGCGGTGTAATTGAGAACTCCAGCCACCCAATAGGCCTGGGAGCTGGGAGCCAGGGGTGCTGTTATAATTCCCTTCTAAAGAGAGTGAGCTCAACTCAAAATGAAGCTATGTAGGGCAGGAACATGCAGGAAGCTTTGGGAGTTAGCCGTCCAGATGAGGAGAAGGGATGTACTATCTTCTAGAAGCAAGACAAGAATTAGAACTGTGACATCACCTGGCCCTACTAAGTAGGATGACAGGCTGGGCACTGCCCTGGGTTAAATCTCAGAGCCCTGGCTACTGAGCCTCCCAATTCCCAGAGCTGTGAAATCTCTGCCTTACACGTGTGTGGCCCATGGCTAGCACATAATGCCATCAGCGCTCCATCAATATCCTCGTCCCCCAGCACCTCCTCATTTGGGGAGGTACAGTGAGCATATAGGTCTTCCTCGAAGCCCTGGGGGTGGATCAGTTTCCATCTTCTGTTTTTCCATGACTATTTCCCTACCCAAGAGGACCAGTCTGGGGGATCCTGGCATGTTGCCTGGCTTGAGCCTCCATGGCAGGTGGGCCTGTAACCACCCCAGCAGGAATGAATATATCCCAAAGAGATAATTATGTCCCTACTTCTAGCTATCAGATTACTGAAACACTGGTCCCCAAGAAATTTCTCCTGTGCTCTTATGTTTGGAGAAGGTAGAGGCTGAAGGCTGGTGCTAGCCAGAGAGGAAGACTGTCCTTCAGAAAGAGGTTTTACCCAGTCTTGTTAACTTTTCTGACCACCCTGCAGGAGAGACTGGGGCTTGAAACAATGATGCTGGGCTGGACCACGCCGCAACCAGGACTGTTTAGTTATGTATACCTCTGGCCCCCTATGTAACACCTAACTTCCTGCCCAAGATGGACTTGGGGGAAATCACTAACCTCTTTGTTCCTCCCTCAAGTGTTGCCGCATTGAATACATCTCCTCTTTCTGCCTTTCTTTTTTTTTATGATTTTTTTAATTAATTAATTTATTCTGATTACAACTCAGTTGTTCTCCCATCACTTGTATCCACCTACTCCTCCCTCCCTCTCTCCCACCCTAAACCCCTCCCCTAGGTTCCATGATCGAGGGGGATCTCCTCCCCCACTTTATGGTCACAGGCTATCAAGTCTCATCTTGGTAGCCTGCCTATTCTTTCTTTGAGTGCCACCAGGGCTCCCCACCAAGGGGAGGTCGTCAAATATGGGGCATCAGAGTTTCCCTTCAGATCATATAAATCTTTCACCTTTCTGCCTTTCAAACATCAGTTATTTGCTTAATTTCCTCTTCGTTGAGTGCTGACAAAGCCTGGCTGGCATACTCAAGGCCGCATCTGGCCGTGAGAAACAAATCTCCGGACAGCCATGATCCCTTCATTCCTTATCCCTTTGTCTCCCGAGGTCCAAGTAGCTGCATCAGGTCCCACAGCACGAAGTGGGGCTGAAGGTGGGGGTGGGGGGAGGGGAGGCCAGAACAAACCCAAGACTTCTCAAATCACCTTTCTCTTTGACTGCTAAGCTGGTTCCGGGAGCTAGGCATGGGAAGCCATGCCAGGGGTGGCTGAAAGGAGCTTTCTATTCTTTCTATACCATGGCAGCAATGAGAGCTTTGTGTCAGCTTCATTGGATTAAGAAACAACCCAGAGCATGAACAAGGCACAACCCTTGGATGTATCTATGGGGACTTTATCAAGGAGGACGAACAGGGGATTAGGCAGCATACTCAATGTGGTTAGTACTCATGGGCTAAGATCCTGGACTGAATAAATGTGAGGCCATGGCCCTACCACCATAGCGTCCCCTTCACCATGAACTTAACACTCTTCACCAAGAGCCAAAGTAGACATTTCCTTTCTTAACTTGCTTATTGCCAGGTCAAAACAATGAGAAGAGTAATCACCACAACCGCTTTAAAATCCTATTACCAACTCCTTTCCCACTCTCACATCTAGGCTGCCATCTCCTCTCAGCCCCTAGTGTGTGGGCTGGTAAGGAACCAAAGGAACCATGCCCGGATGTACTCACACACAGTAGCAGACAGATGTGCGAGACCTAGCAAGGGTCCTTGTCCTTCTATAAGATGACCAGGACATCTTATAGAAGTTACCTGATAATCTGGCTCAGCTTTCGTGAGCTGAACGAGATATAAAAGTGGCCGCTCACTACAGTGCTATAAGGAAAATATCATGCAGGATGTTTTCTTGCCTGGCTGTATTTGCTGAGCTTATCACCGTTTCAAGAATACTGAACACCAGTTAGAGATTCATCCTCTTCTGTACACACCTCCCTGGACTAAACTTTTAGATAAGTTACCTGTGCCTTGGATCCCTCCATCTTACATTTCCCCTCCACCGGTTGCATGGTCCCGGTCTTCCAATGAGCTCCTGGCTGACTCTGGAGAAAGCAAGGCCACCCCTTTGTGACATAGCAGCAGGAGCAACAGTCAAAACAAAGGGACCCTACCAAGTAAGCCGCTACGTGCAGGAGACCTGAGAATCACAAGCTGCAAGGGGCTTAACCATTCCTTGGTCTCAAAAGAAACAACCTAATGTCCACTCCCCCACCCCCAGACTATCTTTGGCCCACAGCAGGGCTTAATTCTCTTGACAGCTACAAGAGGACCACATGCTGGGATTTCAGCTCCTGGATTCATTCTTACACACATGACTTCAAGCTCAATTCTAGCTCCCCACAGATATCCAAAGTGGTTAGACACCACCATGCAATGAAGGGTCTCCTTTGGAAAGACTGGATTTTTCTTACAGTATCATCAAACCTTGAAAGGCTAGCCCTTAGTAGTGGTGGTGGTGGGGGACCCTGACCATCCAACCCAGCCCCATGAAGACCAGAGGATCCCAAGGTCCAGAGAGACCATGTGTCCTCCCCCAGACACATAGCCAGGGAAAGACCAGCGCGACAAGAATCTGAGTGGCTGCCTTCTCTGTTCATCCTGTAAAGGTTTGGAAACAGGATTATTGTAGCTGAGTTACATCCTTCCGTGGTTATCCCTACCTGAGGTAGAACCACATTGGCTGGGATTTCTAGGCTTTCAGATCTGGTATTTCTCTTTCTTGTAAAAGTTGGCCTCGAGTGCTGTGAACAGAAAAAAATTAAGTTTTCCCCTTCTCAACCCATCCTCAGGGCCTCAGTGGCTCGCCTGAAACACATGACCACTTTCTACACACTTATGCCCTGCTTACAAATTAATTAGATAGCTTATAAAATTCTCAGTCTAAAGGTATGTGTAGATGGTACCTGACCAGAAATCTTATTGATAACTGAACACAAGTCAAGACAGGTATTAACTGATAGAAAAGCCTGTTGAAAGTCTTTGACAGTTGCAGTTTGCCCTGGCTTTAAACTACTATTTCTAATAATAAGTAGCCATACCAACGTGAGGTGCCAGGTATAGGTCCTATGCATAAGCTGGTCACCAAAACACTCAGAACATTCCAGAGGTGACATCACAGAACACGATCGTGATTTTCAGAGCTCATGGTTTCTCTCGAAGCATCTCAGGTGGGAATGGGACTTCTGTAGGTAGGATGAGTTATTGCTGCCTGTGCCCATGTGACTAGCCTGGGTCAGAGTGACACACAATGGCCCCAACACTCACACTTGTTTGGTCATCCTGGCTGCCAGTCATACCTCACTGCCAAGCTGGTTTGAAACTCCCACCTCCCTTACTTCAGCTGTGTAACTTAGAAAGGAGGAAACATTTACTGCCCAGACCTGAGGAGGATTTGTCACTACGGTTTCACTCAGTTTCACTCAGATGCTAGCTACAGGGAGTTACTGTCAGGTCCCAGAAGTTAGGGGGCTCATCCTTAGAAAGTGGCCTTCACTTGAGATACCAATCCCAGATCAAAGCCACCTATACTGTAACTGATCAGCCATGACCCAGGGGCTCAGGTTCGGTGGTTGCCTCTCAGAACTCAGGAAAGTGCTTTGCGCTGGGTTACGGTTTTATTATGAAGCCAGAGCTCAGGAGGAGCCCGCAGGAAAAAGGATGAGATGCAGGAGGAAGCTTCAGGCCTCCTCTGCACTCACCTGCCTCCCAGCATCTTCAACACCAAGGTCTGACTCCAGTTGTTTACAGGAATTTGTGAACTTCCATTACGCAGGCAAATTTAATTAAATCGTTGGCCTTTGATCATTTAACTAAAATGTCAAGCACTTCCTGCTTCCCAGGAGGTAGAGGTTTGCTGAAAATTTTCAACTTCCTAATCCCGATTGGTTGCTCTGGCAACCATCCCCCACCCTCCTAGAATCTGTCATTCCACTGTGCTCCAAAGGAGGCCCTGTCAGGGAATCCCAAGGGTTCTATTGTACAATTATATCACACGGAGAAGTTGCATTAAGGACACGACGCCCTGGCCCTCCATCCTCACTTCAGCCAAACCCATCGCCTCCAGAGCCGCTACAGAGAGCTCCCTTGCGTATCTCTGTTCTGTGTGATTTTGCCCCTTTGGGTAGAGAGAGAGAGTGGTGACCCAAGGTCAGTAGATTCGCGGATCCTGAAACTGGTCACTTGAGTCCCCCACCCCCAAATTACAAGCAAAGAAGATTCAAATATACTGAAGTTTAAAGACCCATCCAGAGGGAAAACCAGTGGCCAGTTCCATTGCCAAAGAATTTGTGTCAACTAAGAAATTTCAAGGATATTTGTGTGTGTGTGTGTGTGTGTGTGTGTGTGTGTGTGTGTGTGTGTGTGTGTTAGTTGTTGGCTACTCTTGCCAACTCCAGTGGCTGGTTTTCCTACCATAGATTTCCTTTGTAAACGTTGTATACTTGGTGAACTTTGTAAACCCTCAAGGCAGGAAAGCGGTCCTGACTGAGGAGCTCCAGCAGCCAGGCTCCCTCCCGCAGTCTTCTCTCTCACACAGCGTTTCCAGCCTCCGTCTCCAGCCCCTCCATAGGACCCTTCCCAGATTGTGCTAATTTTAGATAAAAAGTCTGAACAAAAAGCCACCAAACCCTGAACAGCAAAACCCACCAATCCCTGAGCTCCCTGAAGCTCAGGATTTGAAATCCCACCAGTCCTCACCCTGGAAATCTCTGCCCTAGAAAGTTTCACCTCCTCAGAAATCCTATATAAAGGCAGTGTCTGCTCAGTCCCCTGCTGTCCTCTCCTGGGAGCAGGGGCAGCCAACCATGGATTTGCCCTACCACACCCTGGACCCTCCTAATCAATTTCTTTTATGAGTTTTGCTACCTGGCATGGCTCGCTCATTGGGAGAAGACAAGAAGCAATGAAGAGAAAAAGGGAAGACACGAGGAAGTGGAGTAAGGCTGAGGCTTCTGAGCTCCTCAGCTCAGCTGGAGACACCCTCCCCTGGGAGCTGCAATGCCTCTGCTGAGGAGGCTTCCTCTCAGAGCCGTGTGGGTCCTGAGCTCCTGTATCTCAGGACGCCACTCCATTGGGATACCTTCTCCCCTCAGAGCTGTGTGGCTCCTGGGCTTCTGAGTCCCAGGACACACTTCCATCTGAGCAGGAAGGCCAGCACTAGTACACGTGGAGGCCAGAAGCCAACCTTGGGTGTCATCCCTCGGCTGCCGTCCATCTTATATTTTAAGACATTAGCCTGGAGCTTGACAATTGGGTGAGACTGGCTGCCAGCGAGCCCCAGGGATCTGCCTGTGCCCACCTTGCCAGCACTGCCTGACGAGAGGGGCCCACATTAGAATTTTTAGGATTCTTTTTACATGGGTTGGAAGATCAAATGCAGGTCCTCACAGCTGCAAACTCACTGAGCGACTAGACTTGTTTACATAATTTTAAAACCGTGGTTACAGATGCACAGTGCTGGGTTTGCCGTCATTGCCATTTTAAAGTGTATAGTTCAATAGCTCTGAGTATATCCACGCTGTTGTGTAAGAACACTCTAGAATCTCTCATCTTAGAAACTCATGACCCCCATTAAGCACTAATTCTCCCCCATTACTTCCCTCCAGCCCTTGGCAATCACATCCCCATTTGTTGCTGTTGTTTCTATGACTTAAACTACATTAATGTCTTACCATTGCTAGTGCTGCAATGAAACACTTTGACCAAAAGCATCTTGGGGAGGAAAGGGTTTATTTCATCTTACTCTTCCAGGTAACACTTCATCACTGAGGAAAGTCAGGGCAGGAAGGCAGAGGCCATGAAGGACTGCTGCTTACTGGCTTGCTCAGCATCCAGGACCACCAGACCAGGCATAGCACCACCCACGGTGAGCTCGGCTCTCACTCATCAGTTATCACTGAGCCCCATAGCTCACTCACAGGCCTGTCTCCCCACCCCACCCCACTCCCCCACCCCCAGAGCTGAGGACCGAACCCAGGGCCTTGCGCTTGCTAGGCAAGCGCTCTACCACTGAGCTAAATCCCCAAGCCCCACAGGCCTGTCTTATGGAGGTACTTTCCCAATTGTGTTTCCATCTTCTTAGATGACTAGCTTGTGTCGAGTAGAAAAACAGCACGCAAACCCAATAAACTACCCAGCACAGATAGATATCGCAAACAAGTGAAATTACAGAATATCCTTTTGTGACAAGATTTACTCAACTTGAAACAAATATCAAGATTTCCTTCTTTGAAAAACCCGAGTCACCTTTCACTGTATGCAGATATCACTTGGCTGGCGGCTGTCCTTGGATACTGGAAATTATGCTGCTGTAAACTTAAGTGTGCAGACATGTCTCTGGGGTCCTGCTTTGAACTATTTTGGATGAATGTCCAGAAGTAAAACCGCTCAATGACAAGGCAATTCAGTTTTGTTTTGTTTAAAGATTTATTTATTTTAATTACATATACAGTGTCCTGCCTGTATATATGCCTGCACACCAGATCTCATTACAGATGGCTGTGAGCCACCATGTGGTTGCTGGGGATTGAACTCAGGACCTTTGGAAGAACAGACAGTGCTCTTAACCGCTGAGCCATCTCTCCAGCAACCCTCCCTGCCCCTCCCCCCAGCAATTCAGTTTTTTAATTTGGGGGACACCTCCTCACCGCTTTGCATGACACCTGCATTGTTAACCCTCCCACCAACAGAAACCTTCCCATTTCTTCACAGCCTCACTAGCGCTTGGTGTTTTAAGTAAGTGGTTCCTGTTCAACCTGAAACCATAGTACTGTTTCTCCTCACGCCCCAGAGGAACATCTGCACACCACTGGATGTGAGCAGAGTTTTGTACCAGGGAGATTTAATGTCCCCAATGATCCGAGGCCTGGAGGGGGCTCCCTTATGCAAGCTTTGCTCCCATCTCTTTGGCTCAACCATCCACCAGCTGACAGACAATTGGTACTTCTGTTGTGAACTGTCAATAAAGTGTTGTTCCCACAGCCCGTGTGAGGGCCTCTTTTTCTGCTTGCTAGATGGATTGATTATCTCTTTTATTTTTAAAGAAAGGAACACTTAAGCTGGGCCATCCCAGTCACGGCATTTGCAGTTGCCCACTACATAGGATGGTACCCCAAATGCCTGTTATTACTCTGATTAACACAACCATCAATCACCCTTGTTCCGTGAGCATCTCAATCGGTGGGCACTCCACAGAGGCTTGTGGGTTTTTTTAATCTAGACAAACTGACTAGAGATAAAAGGTAAGCGGGCCCCTGAGACTCCCCAGGGTCCTAAGGCCTGCAGCTGTCTGATGATCTGTCTGATATGGAGTTAGTCCAACAGCAAGAAGGCTGTCAAAGAGCCAAGACCCCTGCCCTTCCTCCAAAAACCCACACAAACTGAAGCTCTTGGCCCAGTAGCCAAAGGTGAGCATCAGGATTATACTTCGACCTCTCTTTCCTTCACCCCTATGGAGGAAGGCATAGGAAAGTGGGTAAGTATAATAATTTATCTCACACGGTGGGTGTGCCCCTGTCCTAGTTTGCTGTGTCTGTGATAAACACTACGACCAAAAGCAATTAGGGGAGGAAGGGGTTTATCTGGTGTACACATCCTGATCACAGTGAATTGTTTAGGGAAGTCAGTACAGGAACTCAGGCAGGAATTGTGGAGGAAGCTGCTCACTAGCTTGCTCACTTCCCCTAGCTTTCTTAGCTTATATCCTTACACAGCCCAGGATTGCCTGCCTAGGAGTGGCATCTCCCACTGTGGCCTGAGCTCTCCCATAGCAATTGTGAGTCAAGAAAATACCGCACAGATAAGCACACAGAACAACCTCATAGGGGCTGTAGCTCAGGGAACGTTCGCTCTTTCCAGGTGATCATACTTTGTATCAAACTGATAAAACAAAATTAAAATTAAAATTAAATAAAAAGGAAGGAAGGAAGGAAGGAAGGAAGGAAGGAAGGAAGGAGCACAATCGGCCCCTGTGGCGGTTTGGATGCCCCCCCCTACTCCCACTACTCCCATTCCCACCCCACCCACCCCTCCCCCATAGGCTCATATATTTGCAAGCTTAATCCACAGGTGATAAACTATTTGGAAGGATTAGGAGGTGTGGCCTTGTTGGAAGAGCTGTGTTGCTGAGGATGGGCTGTAAGGTTTCAAAAGCCCACACCAGACCCAACCTCCACCGCCCCTACTCCCCTCTCCCCTCCCCCCCCCCACCTGCTACCTGTGGATCATGTTATTAACGTCTTAGCTACTACTCCAGTGCCACACCTATCTGCTTCCCACCATGATGATAATCAACTCACAGTGTGAAACTGTAAAGCCAGCCCCAATTAAATGCTTTCTTTCTTTGATAAGAGTCGCCTTGGTGTTTCTTCACAGCAATACAACAGTAACTAAGATAACGCCTTGTCAACTCGACGCAAATATGCATCATTATTAAGCCACAACATTTTAAACATTTCCTTCCTTGCTTATCACCCAAGTCTCATGTTACTGTCACAATATAAACCATGGTTTAACTTTTTTAAAGTCTCACAGTCTTATTAGAAAAATTCATCACTTAGAAATTCAATCTTTCCTTAAAATATTGTCTGACATCTTAACTGTGGGCTCTCATAAAATAAAAGCGAGTTAATTTTATTTTTCACTCCAAAGGGGGAGGAACCAGGACCCAGTTAGAATCATATAAAAGCAAAACCAAAGTCCAACAGAGTCAATGGGCTCAGTACCCAGCGTCTGAGATCCACCATCATGTAAGCTCCAAATGGCTTGGGTAGTCCCACCTCTCTGAATCTGCCACCTGCAGCACAGGTAACTTGTCACACAGGCTTCCGATATCTCCTCACCCGTCACTGTCATTGCTGGTCACCCCATGATCCTGGCATCCCTAACACTCTAGGACCTCCACTGCAACTGGGGCTGCACCTTCACCAAAGACCTCTTTGGGGACTCCAACTCCGCCACACATGCCATGACCCCCTCAGTGCTACAGTGTCTGTGCTGCTAAAACTAGTACCATGTGGGAGACAATTATACATTACCAAGTTTGGTTGCCAGACAGAGATGTAGCTGTGCTCCCCCCCCGCCCCACCCCGATCACCACAGCTGCTGTGTGCTGCCCCTGAGGAAATACAACCCAAAGGATCTCACCCCAATGAAAGTGACCTCTTATCAACTAAAGCTAGATTCATCAGTCCCAGGCAGCCTGCATCAATTATCCCAGTTAAAGCAAAGGTTTCACTTCCATAATTTTTAAATCCAAAATATCACATAAATGGCCCCGGGTAGAGTCTTTACTTCCTCCAGAAACTTCTGAGGCAAGACAAGCCACCATCATCTGTGTCTCCCCAACATTCTTCTCACCCAAGCTCCCACAGCAGCACATTAAGCTCTGAGTGCCTCCAGCCCACAGTGTCACGTGACTCCACCCCGCCCCTCCCCCCAGCCCACTCACAATGCTCCATTTTCTGTCTTTTACCACTTCAGGCCCCGCCAGAGCCTCCCTCACTCACCTTCTTTATCCCTTTCATCCCCTTCCTTCATTCTCACCAGCTCCTTCCTCCTGCTCCTACTTTCTTTCTCCTCCTCTTCCACGTCTCTCTTTCTGGCTTATTCTCTCTTTGTGCTTCCCCTGTAGGACTTTGCTACTCACTTCTCCAATCCCCCAAGACTTGTGGGAAACTGGGATTCCCAAAGGGGGACACATAGCAGGCACATTAAAGTAAGGAGGTTGGCACACTTACACCCTAGAAGTCACCCAAAGAGTTAGTGGGGAAAGGTGAAAGAGACCACATGCTGGATAGTGCCCCATGTGACATTCAAACTTGAAGACTTCTGTGTACAGGCTTCACATAACTTTCCAAACCCCCAAACACCAGAAATGCCAACTCTTTCCTGAACTTGATCAGTCTCTTCACTCAGTCCAAAAGGGAGGGCTTTGATAAAAAAAAAAAAAAAGGTGATCAATGGAGAGGATAGAGAAATGGCTCAGTGCCTAAACACACAGGCTGTTCTTCCAGAGGACCCAGGATTGATTTCTAGCAACCCACATGGCAGCTCAAAATTATCTCCAACTCCAATTCCATATATAAACTTAATGGTTCCTTGGGACTGTTCAATCTCATCCCATTGCCGACCATGTTTTTTCTCAGCCAACAGAACTGGCAAAAACACACACACAGACACACAGACACACAGACACACAGACAGACAACAATAAAGACAACTAGGCTTGGCCACCATACAGACTTAAACCAGGGATCTCGTGACACCTAAAGAGTTACGGTTCTATTGTTATGAAAAGACACCATGACCAAGGCAGCTCTCATGAAAGAAAGCATTTGGTTGGAGTCTTCCTTGTAGTTTCAGAAGGTTAGCCCATTATCATCGTGGCTGTGGGCATGGCAGACATGGTGCTGGAGCAGTAGCTGAGAGATATATCCTGGTCCACAGGCCATAAGAGGGACACTGTGCCTGCCTTGAAACCTCAAAGCCCACCCCCAGCCACAAACACACATTCTCCAACTAAGGCTACACCTCTTAACCCTTCTAATCTGGTCAAATAGTACCGTTCCCTGGTGACTAAATATTCAAATAGATGAGTCTTAGAGGGCCATTCTTATTCAAAACATCACGGAGATTTTCCTGGATCCTGAAAATATGGACCAGATCTTTGTTGGAGTAGGTCTTTGTTTCTGTTTTGGCAGGTGTTGTGTTTTAAGGTCGGAGTGATGTCTCTAACATGGCGTCAGTTGTGCCTTAAGGTCTGGAGGCCCATTACATAAACAAGGATGAGATAACTGTATTTTAAGGAGAAAGGTGGGTTGTTTTGTTTTGTTTTTGAGATGTTTTCTAAAAAATATATTTTAAAATGGGGTTTCACTCTGTCACTTTGACTGGCCTTCAAGTCCATTTGTAACTCAGGCCAGCCTTGAAGATACTGTCCACCTGTCTCACCTTCTGAAGTGCTAGGACAACCAGCATGTGTCACCACACCCATCGCCAAAATAATAATAATAATAATAATGTTTTAAAGTAACACGATTGTGCATGAGTAAGATGGCTCAGTGGGTAAAGGTGCCTGCTGCCAAGCCCGACCACCTAAATATAACCACACAGTGGAAGGTGGCCTATAAGTTGACCTCTGACCTCCACACACATATACATATATGTGCTGTGCCTTGTCATGTGACTGTCCCAGACAGATAAATACATAAATGTGAAACACAATTTTAAGTAGTGCTGTTTTATCTTGGTCATTGATAATGCCAAAAATAGCTTGTGTTTTCATTGAAAAGGTAAATTATCAATAGAATTTATCAGTTGGGACCATGGTGTAATTAAATGTGCTTCTTCTTAATGAGCCAAGCATCAGATTTCAGTTGGAATTTTAAGTGCCTGCCATCCCTGAAAAGGCTATCCCATAAAGACCTGTAGGTCGAAATGGAAAAGTACATTAGTGATTGCATCCTCTAAATCATAATCTTCAATATTCGATCTTACGCACATAACCCTGGTAAAGTTTCCCCATGGAATTACCACTTCTCCTTTGTAGGTCAGTCTCAGAAAGGCACAAACCATGGGGATTAGCCAATGAGAGAGGGTGTGCAACTCTGTGAATAACTAAAACTTACTGTTATATGGCTCTAAAGGAGAAAGCTTACATATAAAAATATCTCAATTTAAAAATGCCCAGCAGAAGATTTTTGACCCAAAATCAAAACCCACCTAAAACTGTTCTTCTAAAAAAAAAACACTTTTTAGACAGAGTGCCTTGACATGTTCTCTACTGTCAGACACAGATGCTTCATATGTATCTGGCACAATGCATGCATAGATTGATGGAGATACTTTCCTTCACTGGATATGTTTCTTTCAAAAACATTAAAAACAAAACAAAAAAAAACCCTCTTAGCTCACTACTTATTGTTAAACCACCATCTCTACCAAGAAGGAAAAAGAAAAAAAGACTGCATTTTCTTTCTTTTCAAGTGGTTCCGAGGTAATGCACTGTAAACAGCCACTTGTCACCAAAGGCCAACAAATATGATGCTTGGTCTTTATATATATATATATATATATATATATATATATATATATATATATATATATATATGACTGAAAAACCCTCAGTGGCACCAGAGGCTTCCAGATCCTTCTCTATACCAACACAAAAGAGATGCTCAAATTTCATGGAGCCCTGTCACTTTTAAAAAGTAGGTCGCTTCCATTCACGCTACGCTGTAGTGTGTTGTACGTTTTTCCTGCCTCGACTGCTCTGCGGTAACAGTTTGGTCAGAAATAAATCTCTGTGAGTTTAAATAAATAAATACATGGCAAATAAACTTCCCGAGTGACACTACCTCCATATTCCTCTGGCATCCTCTTTTAATTCCAGCCAGAGCGGCTACTCCATCAAATGTTATCTTCAACCACGGTTCCCTCGGCGCATCGGCGCTGGCAGAGATGTGATTTACGGTTGAGAACGTTTTCCTTCTGGCGTGCTTCCTATGGCTCATTCACAGAAGGGCAGTGCTTTCTATGTTTCAGCATTGAAGCAGAAGCAACATCTGTATTTCAAACAGCTGTACGCTAATCACTTCCTGGTTTATTCCTTCCGAGTTTTCCTGGCATCCACCAGCAACCTTTGCAACTAAGGATAAGGACTCACTTCATTTAATCATTCAGGAACAACGTATTGAGTAACTTGAATTAGCCAACCACTGTCTGAGGAAGTCATGAACAAAATTAAATTTTTGTAAAGCTACACACCTATAAAGGAAAGGCCAGTGATAGACAAGTTTTAGGATTCAAATACAAATCATCCTGCCGAGTCTGCTGAGGATTGCTTCCAGGGCACAAATATCTACATGCTTAATCAAGACTTCCATGTAAAATGGCAGTTTATGAAACAAAAATGAACAAAAAATGACTGTGTTTGAGTTAATCTACCCACATCCTTTACGGTTTAATCACCTTTGGCTTATTTATAATATCACCCCAAACAATGAAAGTAGTGATTAAATTATACTGTTTAAAGGATGACGGAAAAAAAAAATAGTTCTGCACGTGATCAGCATCGACTTTTATGGCAATGGCAATGTGAAGTCATCAGAAGGTGTGTACTAGACGTGGCGTGACTTGACCGAGGCAGAAAAAGATTTCTCTGGCCCCAGTGGAGAGTAGGCAGCAAAATGGTAAGGCAAGCGCAAACGACCAATTTCAACAGCCTAGGCCAAAGACAGACGCACATAGTAAAGGCCAGAGGACCTGAGAACCGGATTCTGCATATATTTCGATGCACACCAATGGGACTTGCTGCAGGTTTAGCTACAGGGTAGGAGAGAAGGGGGATAGAGTGCCCCACAGGTCTAGTCTAAGCTCCTGGGAACGGTCAGATTCTTGGAGGGAGGTGGGGGTGGGAAAGGAGACAAAGGTGGGCCACAGATGGAGATGCAGAATTCGGTCTGGAGACGGAAAGACTGTAGACAGGAGTAAGGACCAAGTAAGTGTAAGGACCAAGAAAAGAGCCCCTTGTAAGAGTCCGGAATCACAGGAAGGCGTGTGGAATGGAAATGTCAGTTCAGGACTTGTTAGCGTGTCAGTGGGATTAAAAGCCTTGCCACTAGATTTATTTTTCCATTCATCATTTCACATGTATTTATTGCCTTGGCGAGAACAGGTAGTCCTCTGGACCCACATCACTCTTTTTTACCACCACTAAGTTTCAAACCCAAAAGAGACCTTTAAGCACCACTTCCCATTACATTTATTAATGTTTTAAAATACTGCATTGGACATGATTTAGATGGTTGAAAAATACAGTACACCGCTTTATAGTATATTTTTTAAAATTATGATGGCTTTGAATTCTTATTAGTCAAGACAACACAGTTAGGTGAGGTTCACCATTAGAGAATATGTAGATAAATCTGTATTTATTTCTTAGTCATTGTAAAGAGAGGCTGTTCTAGAAGAAACACCGACACGGTGGCCCTTTCTCTTGCCAACTTCATTTTCCTTGTTATTACATCCTACTCACACATCTCTCTTCAGAGATCTTAGGCCGTATTTCCACTTTGGGATAAGTAGTCTAGTTAAGACCAGAGAGCATCATTCCTAAATTAGCACAGATGAGCTGCCACCCAGCAGCGTGAGAAGGGAAAGGCATCCTGCTCAATCCCTGCAGAATCTGCTTTTCAGGACCGCACTCCCCTTCAAACAGGGGCACCCTCAGGCCACTCGAAGATGCTAGTGTCTGACCTTGAGTCACGGGTTCCTAGAGCTCAGTTTCCTTCTAATTAAAAAAAAATCAATGGGAAATGGGGCTGGAGAGACGTCTCAATGCTTAAGAGCACAGGCTGCTTTTGCAGAGGACCTGGGTTCTGTTCCCAGCACTCACATGATGGCTCACAACCATCTGCAACTTCGGTTCCAGGGGATCTGATGTCCTCTTCTGGCTTTGGATCAGCACCAGGCACACACGTGGCACATAGACATACATGTGGACAGAATACCCATACACATTTTTTAAATGAAAAAAAACTGTAGTCTATAGAAGTTGAAATCATGCTGTTCTCTTCCCACATCCAGGGAGGAGGTACTTTGCACATCCTTTGAAAGATGCTGCTCACAGGTTGCTTTGATGCAGCCCCTTTCACTGATAAGGATGTGACAAGTGAGGCTGCCGTACAGTCAGAATAGGACCGGGCCCCAGCTCCTGAATCAACAGAATCCCCATCAACCTCAGTTCCCACACACTCAGAGACGCCTAACAATGAACAAGCTTAAAGATGAAAACATCCAAAGGCCAAGGTTGTTAAAACTGAAGGCTTGCCTGGAGGTTACTTAAAAATTAAAACTGTGCTGATGTTTTTTCTCTGAAGCAATTGGTATTAAGTTTTGTGGGGTTTTTTGTTTTGTTTTGTTTTTGTTTTTGTTTGTTCACTTGCTTGCTTTTAACATTGACCCAAGACTGGGGAGATGGTTCAGTGGATAAAGTGCTTGCTATGCAAGGTCCAGAGTTCAAATCCCAGAGCCCATGTGAAAGCTGAGTAGGCTTGTTGGACTGCCTGTAACCCTAGCACTTAGGACACAGAGAACCCCAGGGCAAGCTGGCTAGTTAGAATAACCACAATTGGCAAGTTCTGGGTTCAGCAGAGAGACCCTCTCACACAATATAGAAGGTAGAGAGCAATCAAGGGAGACCCTCAGTGTCAACTTGGTATGCACACAAATACAAACTTAATGGGTGGGGGAGAAGCCTTCTGCTCTCTTACCCTTCTCCAGAGGTTATAGGAGGGGCTGAGTTGGCCCCATCCCTTGCCCGCTGTGGGAGAGCTGGCCCCTGCCACTCTGTTTGGAGGTGCTGTGAGTGCTGGGGTGACATGCCCCCTTAGCCTCTCCTCCCCGAAGTGTCTCGGAGACCTGACCCTGGAGTCACTAGAGCAGAAGGGCTAATCCTGGTCACTCACTGGCTATAGCATTTGGGAGGAAGGGCCCTTCACCTCACCTCACCTGGGCAACATAGTGGAGCTGGCTCTCATGGCGAAGGCATGGGTGAGCCTACCCCAAGGGTACAAGAGCTGGAAAGCTGGCCCAGCCCCTCACAGGCTGCAGCACTCGGCAGAGTAGGCCCCAAACTTTGACAGGGCAGCAAAGTGGAACCAGCTCTGGAGGCACGGGTAAGGGTAAACCAGCTCAGCTCCCACCCAGGCCCAGATCCTGGGCTCTGAATTGGCCAATCCTAAAATCTCTATCACCTGTGAATGGTTGGGACACGTGAGTGGGACAGTCCTGCTGATCCAAACCTGCAGGATCACCATGACACAGGGCAACAGCAGGATAACCAGGAGGAATCCCGATGAGGATCCAATGTTGATGGTGTCGCAGATGCCAGATGTCTCGAACCAGATCAATGAGTCATTGCAATGAACATCTGCAAGTGAAGATGTGTGGACAGAGAGATATATACTGTGATATACTAGGGCTTCCATGATGAGACGGTTTCTAGGCTTTGTTGTTGCTTGCTTGCTTGTTTGCTTGTGTGTTTTATTTTGGGGAGGAGGTTACAAGGACGAAGGACAGATATGAGGGGATGGAGAGGTGAATGAGCCTGGGGTGCATGGTGTGAAACTCTCAAAGAATCAAAGACTTTTTCAAACTTTAATTTACCTTAAATGCACCTTCCATGAACAAGCAATATAGGCTCACCCAATTTTATAAGGCATACAAGTGACCTTGAAGATCTCAAAGGAGGTCACAGAAACCCGTTGTCAACCCAAAGTCAAGCCCACTAGGACCCAATCACTTAAGAATCCCATAGAAAGTGATTGCATTTGGTACAATTACAGTGCCCTCACTGAGAAGCCACTTAGCAAAGAAAGAACCGTGTCCTCGAGGACTAATCCTGAGGGCGGCTGAGCCTCGGAACAAGATTTCAACATGGATCATTACTGTGCTTTACCTCTGAGTGGAAAAATGCAAGCAACCACTCCCAAAGAAGGAGCTAATAATTGCTTGAAAGCCCTTCCCCCAAAGCCAGACGCTCAGCCCCGTGCCCTGTCACAGCTCCGTGGCTAAGCAGACTATGTTAGCAGCAGGACTGTTCAGCGGCAATCGTGTCCTTTTCAGGTTTCACTCAAAGATCATTCTTTCCGTTACGATCCTTGAAGCGAAACCGAGAAGGGGTTGAAACACCCCCGACGGTCTTGCCCTTGAATCCCAGCCTCAGACACGCCTGTTAATCCAATACAGTAAAACTCACAAACTCCCAGGACTCCTTGAGGCACTCATCGTAGAAATTGTTTCCGTGAAACTGCTTTCTCCTACATCGTTAAGGAAAATTCCATCTTAACTCAACTCTCCACAGAGAGGATGTGGAAGCAAAGTGACCAGTCGTCAAGAAACACGCATGCTTATGCACGCTGAGGCTCCAAGAAGCATCACAGGGACTGTCTAGTCCAGACCCGAAAGTTGCAGGCCACTGCAGGCTCTGGGCCTAGCAACTGCCAGCTTTCTTAAGTAACAAAACAGAATAAAGGGGGCTGGAGAGATGGTTCAGTGGTTAAGAGCACTGTCTGCTCTTCCAAAGGACCCAGGTTCAATTCCCAGCCACCACATGGCAGCTCACAACTGTCTGTAATTCCAGTTCCAATGGCTCTGACACCCTCACGCTATAACAGAATAAAGACCTCACGCTGCCCCCAATTACACAGCGCACCTAAAAGCCACCCTGTTTTCTGCAAAAGGACGTTTACGGTTATTGCACCTGTGTTCACAGAGCTTAGGAGACTGGAGGGATGGCTCGGTCTGTAGAGTGCTTGCTGTTTCAAAATAAGGTGAATAGCGTTCCTGAAGAGTGATACCCAAGGTTGTACTCTGGTCTCCACATGCATGCCCATATATGTGTGGGCATGCGCACACGCACGAGCGCACATACACACGTACACACAGTTTTGGAGAGGGGGTGCCTGGTGATAAAGAAGACAATTACTTATATTCTTGCACAGGGTACAGTGTGCCAGTTAGAATTTTGGTGACAAAGCTAGAGTCACTTTGGAAGGAAGAACCTCAACTGAGAAATTACCTCCATCAGACTGGGCTGTGCGCATGTCTGTGGGGCATTTCTTGTTGCTGGTCTATGTAGGAGGGCCCAGTTCACTGGGGGTAGTGCCACCCCTAGGTAGGTGGACTTCAGGTGTCTAAGAAAAGTGGCTGAGCAAGCCAGTACGCAGCATGCTACGGTCTCTGTTTCAGTTTCTACCTCCAGGTTCCTGCCTCCCTCAATGACGCAGTGTGAGTGTCAGATGAAATAAGCCTTTTCCTTCTCACGTTGCTTTCGGTTAGTGCTTTAACCCAGCAGCAGAGAAGCAAACTAATAAACATGGGCAGGGTAACAGAAAGTCTGCGTCCAACTGCAGACGCTAGAATTGGACCGCGTACGTTGATCTATACAGCAAATGGATTGGTGTGGCTGGACCCCTGAGTCCTGTTCACTGGGAGGCTATTAATCCTCCATGTGGCCTTGAGCCAGAGCTTTTAAGCATCTCTTATCAATTTCCTGCAATGATGGAATGGAACTGAAAATACGTCTACCTTACAAATCCTACTAGAGCAAAAACTCCTTTCTGTTGGTATATCCCGTTGTCGCCAATATTTGTGTCCTTCTTGCAATGAAATGCTACTTACGACAAGTGAGACATCAAATGGCTGTCAAGGGGCACTTAAGTTTCTGTCATAGACTGGACTTTAAAAGCACTCACACACGAGGGGCTGAGGGGTCAGCTGCTGAAGAAGGACAGTTTTCCTTTCTTATAAGAACATGAAAAATGGCCTTGGCAGATTAACTGGGTTTTTTTGTTTTGTTTTGTTTTGTTTTTTCCTTAGTTCCTACTACCTGTTCGTGTCCCTTCCCTTCTGCCAGGAATGACCTGCATTCACCTCTGTGTCACCAGCCCTGGGGTTCCCACCCACATAATGGGCCAGGCCCTCCCACGTTTTTTATCACTAATTAAGAAAATACCCTGCAGCTGGATCTTACGGAGGCATTTCCTCAACTGAAGGTCCATCTTCTGAGATAACTCTAGCTTGTGTCAAGTTGGCATAAGCCTAGCCAGCACAGGCCACGAGCAGGAATGTGCGTTGTTGTCCCATCATAGCTTGAGGACACTGCTGGGAAGTAACTGACTGGCCAGGGACTACAGTCCCTTGTGAACTGGGCTGAGTTCCAGCCAAAGCAATATCTGTAGAGATGACAGGTGCCACTGCAGTGCCACCTCCACAGGGAGGAGGGAGGAACCAAAGGTGATGCTCCTCTCAACAGCGAGACTCCTGTGGTCCACTTGAGACGGGACACACACCTCTCCCTCCTGGGAGTCCTTGAGCGTCACATACTTCCCCAGATTGGTGCCGCTGCTTCTGTGGCCTCAGCCTGGAAGAGGTCATCCTGGAAATCAGACTCCGTGTATTTGTTGCTTTTGCTTTACCCTCACCACAATAACTGACAGAAACAACCTAAGGGAGGAAAAACTCATTTGGGCTCAGTACTTAAGGGGATTTTTGCCGTCATCAAGGCACAATGAAGGTGCTTGACTGCGCGTGCAGGAGTGTGGGGCGGCTGCTGCTCACGTCATAACCGACCTGGAAGCTGGGAGTGAGGCAGAAACCAGAGGCTCACAGCCTTCTTCTACCAGCTGGCTTCACTTCCTACAGGTCCCATAGTCCCCTAAAATACCAGATAGGGAACAAGTGATCAAAATATGAGATTTAAAGCAAAATTCAGTATCCATTGTACTATAACATGCCAACATCCTTCACGTGACCAAAAAAAACCTTTTATTTTTAATGCTAAGAGCCATATCCAGGGCCCTAAGCATACTAGGCAAGCACCCCACCAACCGAGCTACATCCCCAGCCCACACAATCTTATTCCCAAGAAACGAAGAATCATTTCCATTTTAGCAGAGTGAGAAACTGGGATCAAAGAGATGTGGTCTGTCCAAGGTCAATGCACTTAGCGGTTCTGAGATTTGTAGGTGGGCTTTCTGGCTTAGGCTGCAGCAACAGTGACACTATCCCACAGATCCTTCTGGACAGCATGCCCAAAGGAATCTCCCCAACTGTCATTCAGCTGTTACCCTCAACCCCGGGGCACTCAAAACAGAATGTACAGGTGACGGCGCTCAATCCATCTGCCCATAGAGGGCAACCTACCATATTCTGAGAATTTTTAAAGGGCAGGAGAAGGCGATCTCTCCAAATTGTTTGGTCTACATGAATGCATAGGCCATGTGGTGTGTCCATCTGTCCACCACTATTCCTTGTATCACTGGCCAGTCCCAGGGGTCATGACAGCTGGCTGGTGTGGGCTAGGTAGTGTAAAACAAGTTCAGTGTAAATAATTATGCAAGCTTGCGCCTTGAATGTTGAATACTATCAACTTAGGGCACAGAGAAGATGAATGACCAGACAGGATGTAAGAGTAAGGGTCATCCGTGAGCCTGATTCACACGTGAATCAAGTGTAATGCTCATTTGCCCAGCACAGACTCGGTTAGGGGGCCGTTGATATCATTGAACAATTCCTGTGCTTGTTGCCCTTTGTTGGTTCCAACCAGGCCAATACATTCCAAATCTTCTGGCTAGAGATGGGGACGGGGGGGGGGGGGCAGCGGCAAGAGTGGGGTGCATTGCTGTGGTTACCATGGCAGCCTCTAATGTCCCCCTTGAGAAGGGCCCTCCATTTTCCAGCACCCTCCATGACAGGACCATACCACATATATCACCCTACCTTCCCAAGGGGGCGTCCAGACGGTCTGTGCTATTGATTGTCTTGGCCATTTACCAGGTAGGGAATCACAGCTACGGCTTGGTAATTTCCTGTGTGCTCCTTCCTTCGATTCCTAAAAGCTCGTGCTAATTTAATACTCGCAAGAAGACTGTGTTGCTCGAATGCCCTTATGGTGATACAAAAGCTGGATATTTACCTGCAGGGTTTGTCAAAACTTGCTAATTGCCAATATGGCTCCAGCTGATGTTAAATACAATATCAGTGGCCACAAAAAAAAACCAAACACCTCACTCTGAGACTAAATAAAAGACTCGCCTAGATGGAAAGTGACCAAGCTAGAGACAGTCAGCTTTGCATTACTCTCCGAAGTCGCAGGAGGAGCAGGGACGCCACTGCAAAGGGAGACTACATGCAGCAATCTGTGCCTGGCTCAATCCCATCCCCATGGCAATGTGTCAGTTCACACCATAACATCATCAGTCAACCTGTTCAACCAAAGAAAGGCCAAAAAGCACAGGGTGAAAAAGTCCTCACAGGTAATGAATGCTAGCAAGTGCTTCCTCTTCTTCCTCCTCCTCCTCCTGCTCCTCCTCTTCCCCCTCCTCGCCCCCCTCCTCCTCCTCACCATCTTCTGCTTCCTTCTTTTTCATATTTTTCTTTTGATTTGAACTAACCCTGCTCTGGACCCATGGGCTGGTGGTCACCTAAGAAATGACCTTTTGCTGTCTTGAGCCAAAATTTGGTGAGCCACAGAAGTATTTCCCAACTTTGTCAGGTCCCAAAGAAACAAAGCCTCTAGGCTCTCTCAGCGAGTACCTATTACAAAGCCATCCTGGTGCTATAACCTGCATCCTACTCTAAATCTCTCCAACCTGGAGCCTTCACTTCCCTTTCCCAGGCTTCTCGGTTCCATAAAAACCTGCCATTTTTGGCTCTGCACTCTCCTGGCTCCACTCTTGGTCCACCACTCCTGGCACTCTCTGTCTCGCTCTCTGTCTCTCTGTCTCTCTGTCTCTGTCTGTCTGTCTGTCTGTCTGTCTGTCTGTCTGTCTGTCTCTCTCTCTCTCTCTCTCTCTCTCAGTTTTTTTCTGGACCTCTTGGTCCTGGACTCCTCTCCCTCTCTTGGTCCACTTGCCCTCTCTCTTACCCCCAACCCCACTCTCATGTCTTGGTTCAGGCTGCTGGCCATGGGCTGTGTACTACTCCAGACTCTTCCAGCTCTAGCTGTCCTCTCCCTCGCATCCACAACATAAACCTCCTCAATCACACTTTGGAGCAGTCACATCCTCACTCATTCAAAGCTTATTTTCGTTATTGAAACATTGGTAGCACAGATACACGGAAAGTAAATCAAGATGTGAAGTGTTTGCAGAACCCTGGTTTATTCACAGAAATGTGGTTCTTTGGCTTCCCGAGAGCCAACCACTGCCCTTGGGGAGGAGAGGGAGGGCTTAAATTCATACAGGAGGTGTGGGGTTTGGTAGCAAGATAAAACTTGTCAACTGGTGAGAACAATGCATGGTGAAATGAGCCAAGAAGGGAGGAAAGGTCCAGAAAGAGTGAGGTGACCCAAGGCCAGTCTGTGATTTTTATAATATTGTCAAGGACCAGAATTGATGTCAGCCCCTTAGAAACAGCCACCTTCAAGCAGGAAAGCTGTGTCACAACTCCTGAGTTCAGAAGTTTCAATCTGTCTGGGATCTCGACTTCACTGCTTTTGGACCCCCGTGAAAAGGTTATTTCATCCTGGCAATAGTACATGGCGTGACAAAATCTTAGTGACCCGGAAGCAATGCAGATGTCACTAGAAGAAGAGAGACTAGTGTCACCAAACCGCCTTTAAGGACACACCTCCAGTGACCTAAGATTAGGTCCCGCCTCTTACTACTAAGCCCCGCCTCTTACTACTAGGCCCCGCCTCTTAACTACCCCACCACCTCTCTCAATGGTACCAAGCTGAGAACCAACTCCTTGCCTTAGGGGCCATCAAGAACTGAATTTACTGACACGGGTTGTTTGTCAGGAGGCTTTAAGTGCCTCCCAGTTACTAAACTTCCTGTCTTTGCATATAGTCTGATAGAGGTAGCCTTTGAGGAGATGTGCCTGATGTAAGGAGAAGCAAAGCCCCCTTCTCCCTACTCCCGTGAACCACCTAGCTGTGCTGAGCTCCCACTTCCCTGGCTCCCCGCAGCTGTCCTGCAGCCTGCCCCAGTAGCCTTAGCTCCTCTACCGTTGTCTGTGCCAGGCTGTCTCTTAGGTAGGGCCTTCTGTAATTAACCAGGAGTATTTCAGACCCATATTTTGACTCATCTCACAGACTGATTTTCTAAATTATGTGTCAGCATGAAGGTGTTTTTAAAAAAAAAAAAAAAGGAAGAAGATACACTTAACTCAGCAGCAATTAACCATAAAGCCTTTAAAGCTTAGTTTTCATTTCGAATTTAAGAGCCAGAAACGATATCAGTAGCCAGTAGCTACTGAAATCAGGTTGTGTTTAATCTCTGGCTAAAAAGGCAGCAAAAGGCGTGAGAGATATTATTATTAAGGTACCATTTGTTAAACTTTTCCTTTTCTGTTGCACTCAACAACAACTTTAGCTGCTAAAATTCTTAAACATGCACTTACTACTGATGAAAGCACACCGCAATAAGACTTAGCTGGAACGGGCACTGCTCATACAGAGTACTTAGGAGACTTTTCAGGATCTCTGAGCTCTTCTAGAACGTCAGCACCTTTTCCGGACAACACTTAAGTAGAGGGCAGTTAGTAGCGTCTACCAGGCATTTTTAAGCCAAATGTTTTCAGCGGCAGAGAGCACTTCCGGGTCAGAGCTCCGGGGCATGTTGCACGCCAGGATGAAGTGAGCGGCCTACTCATAAAACTGCAAGCGAGGGGGAAGACTGGGATGCCCAAAGCCAGAGCACTCGCCTCCTTCACTTAACGTCACAGGAGTTCAGAGGCTGAGACCTCACAAAAATGTCCCCTCTATGGTCTCTCACCTGCCAGACACCAAGTGGCCTTGCAGAATTTTCTGCTCCCGCTACCCCTTGAGAAGTTGCCTTGCTAACTTTAACCTTGTTTCTCCTTCCACTACCAAGGGAGGGATGGTGGGTGATGACCATGTTTTGGGGTGAACACTCACTCTCTGTGGTTAACCATCATTCTGAGGCTGCCTTGTCCACTTGAGCTCAAACTCCTAAACTCCTTCGGCCTCATATATTTTGTTTTATTAGATGCATACCATCATAGAGCAATGTGGCTTTCCTTTCACGTCAAGTGTCAGCAACCACTGAATCCAATGCTCTGTGATACAGTTCAAAACAACTCACATTTTCCCACCACCTTTGTCTTACCTTGCCCCGCCCCCTCCCATTAAACAACATTATCCTTTGTTATTCCATCTTTCCTTGGATACAAGTTTTACAGCAAGTCATCTGAGAGAGAGACAGAGAGACAGAGAGACAGACAGACAGAGACAGAGAGACAGAGACAGACACAGACACAGACAGACAGACATATAGAGAACAAAATGACCTTTAAATTAATGGTTTGGTTTTGTTGTTGTTTGTTTTGTTTTGTTTTCATTTTGGAGTAACCAGTCTCTGTGACTTCCCTGTGTGGACGTCCTTATTGAGGAAGGTGGATCTGGGCATGGTGCCCTTCAGTGAGACAATTAGCATGACACAGCAAGGACTATACAGCCTCGGAAAGCACCAGAACCTGCTCCCTATGAGAGCGGAGCTGCCCTTCCTCCCGAGGTGAGTTCTCCATCCTTAAAATGCCGGCAGTGCCCACTCCTCTCTGTTACACTCTTGTGATGAGGATCAATGGGACAGCAACTATGAAGTGTTTGAGCTCCTTGGGGGACAGGGCTCTGTAACTGTAATTATCTTTATTGACTGCAGCAACGAGCTGTTACAGGCTTTTCCAGGTATAATTCCTTGTCTTCCTGCCTGTGATAGATCCCACACACTGGCTTTCTCCTGCTGCCCTTAGCCTAAATTCCAGTGAATGACCAAATCTACATACAAATCTACATACAAATGAGTGCTCATGTGTAGAGAGAAAGGGTTGGAGAAAACTGGGAAGAACACACAATCACAGCAGCCAGGAAAGAAATGCCTGATCTGAGGTCTCTGGAGGGTCTCTCTTGGGCAAGCACAGCTGCTCTGATCTCAATACAGCCAGCAGTGGCTGTGTCACTCCCAGGGGACATTGTTTTACAGCAACTCGGCATAAGTGGTGCAGACCCCCATCACTGGAGCTATTCTGTGGGAAGATAACTCCCTTCCCCAGTTAGCAGCCTGTGCGAGTGTGCGTGGGGTTCTAGTCTTCATGCTGACAAAGCTAAATGATGCGCCCTTCGCCCTCTGACAACTGTTTATTCTCAGATTTTAATTATCTGAAGGAGAGGCCCAGAATCCAGTCCACCATCTTTACTCTGCCTCCTGCAGCGGGCACCCTCCTTTCTTCTGTGTGATGGCAGATGCTCATCTTCATGGGCACAGTCCTCTCCTGGGAGGTTCTGTGGTTCCCAACCTGAAGCGTTGCCCTTTGCAAGCCAAGAGATTTTTATGTCTGGATTTTCTAAGTATACTGCTGCATCGCTGTTTCCTCTGAATTAAAGCAGTTAAGGCTGGATTGATAAAGAAAAGAAGTCTCAGGGAACGGCTGAAACTTAAGAGATTGACAAGACCCCTCTCAACGGTTGTCTAAGTAGTACCGCCTGCTGGGGATAAGAGACTCTTCTCCTAGCTGAGTGGTCTGAGCTGTTGTTGGGAGGCTGGGGTGAGCTTTTCAGTGATGCAGCTGCCTTTGCTCTTCCATGCTTCCATAACCCATCACCCACACTTCTGTAAGGCACCCCAATAAGCTTTCCGGTTCACCTCGCTGTTAGGGTGGAGGGGCTTCTGTTTTATCGTAGGTGCCCTATCTGGGATGCAGAGACTTTTGGCCACATCCCCCAGGACCTCTTCGAAGCGCATACCTCCAAGTCCTTCCCCAGCCCCCTTAGTTTAGACCATCTTCTCTCAAGTTTTCCCAGACATCAGAGAACATTAAACCAAATTCTGAAATCCGATGCCACTCATTCGATTCCAGAGAAAGCACATCTGCCTGCAGCTGTACAAAGCTCTGCGCACCCCTACAAGCAACGTCAGCAATGATGGCATAGTTGCAGTGGTTTGCCAGAAACGCCAAGAACCAAATGAGATAAGATGGTCTCTAAGACAGGTCAGGAGAGACTGTAAAACCAAATTCGGGGGGGGGGGGCAGGGCAGAGAAAGAGAGAGACAGAGAGACAGAGAGACACAGAGACAGAGACAGAGAGAGACAGAGACAGAGAGAGAGGTGCACACGTGCGCGCGCGCGCACACATACACACACACACACACACACACACACACACACTTGTACTCCATACACATGCTGCATGCATACACACACTGCTTCAAGACCTATTTGGCTGCACAAGCAAATGTGTATGGTACTCAGCATCTTGCTTCCAGTAGAACATCACTGAATGCCAGAAAAGGCGCTTTCAGAGTGTACGAAACTCAACTGCAAATTTGCCTTAACACTTAGGAAAGAGGAGGGGAACAGAGAGTGACAAATTTACTTGGAGTCTTGCAGACTTTTTTTTTTCCGGCCAAATTGCTGGGTTTTTGAGACAGCTCATCATCTTTGCGAGAACATGAACTGCAGACTTGTCACTTTCCGCTCTGCGCTAATACAAGCTGACTGATTATACGAGTCTGCCCTCCCCAGTCAGCAGCCAGGCGCCCGTTCTCTGCTACGTGCTTAGAGCCAGAGAAAAGTCTTCTCCGGGGACTAATGAAGAACTGTCATCAGTGGGCTGTACGACTGGATAATGGCGGGACGGCTGCTATAGACAAGCGGCACCTCGTGCAGGAAGTACAATCCTTGCTAACGGAGAAAGGCGCCGGGTTGATTGAAGGCTCCTCAAGGCCAGCATGGGCCTCATGTTAAGCTGCTGCTCTCGGTTGCTTCTGGTCCCTGGCCTGCGCTCAGGAACCGCAACCTGATCTCCCCCAAGACTAGGCTCGTTTCAGTCCAGGCCATCATTGAATTTGAGAGTACATCCCCCAACACTCCCCCAAATAACTTGGAAAGAAAACTAAGACTGCAGGAAGAGCAGTCAGTGCTCCTAACCACAGAGTCATCTCTCCAGCCCAAGTTAGGTAGTTCTAAATGCCTGCGTGTGTTTTATTGCTGACTCTCACCTCGACTCTCACCTCCAGTTTATGGGATGCAGATAAAGGTAGGCCTGTCTCCTCCCCCACAGAGCTGAGCCTTTGAGTGCCACAGTCTGGTACTTACTATGCCCTCTGCCCATTCTTGCCACACTGCTGAGAGTCATATTGTTAAAACTAAATTAGCTTCTTCAAAATTCATTGACAGCATGTTATCTATTGGCGATACTACTTTTTCTTAGTTTTTATGTTTCTAACATATTCTGGTGTGTAAGAACCGAAAGATGGATAGGGATGTCATAAGACGCTTCTTTCTGTGGTTTCGTGGCTGTTGCACACATACACACAAGACCTGCACAAGATTCGGACTAAAAATTGACTGCAATCAGTGTCAATGAGTCTATATACTGATTCTATTGCACCCTGGCACACTGTTAAAACACTGTGCAAGAGAAAGACAAAGGCATGCACACACACTCACACACACGCACACACTCACCACGTGTGTCTGTCACACATCTCAATTCTGAGTTGTCTGAGGCTGAGAGCAATTTCCTTCTGATTGAATCTATTGGCCTTTATGGGAGGGCATGCTGAATGTCAAAGGGCCAAAAGATTTCCCGGAACTCTGGCGTACCTAGCACTCACTGCCCACGCTCACTGGTATGGTAGGGAGCTTCTGGTAGAAGCTCTCAGGCACTCCTCTTTAGACTTGCTGTGCTGTCCAGTGATCCTCCTTGCAAATGAGTTCCTCCTCCCGAACAAAATGATCAAGAGTGGTTTTTCGCAGAGAAAAGAAGAAATCTCACATCCTGCTGAGGACAGGCCTCACAGATTCTGATGAAGGCTCCTACCGCCCGTGGATAATGGCAGGGAGCTTATCACAAGTTCCAGCTGTCACCGAGGGTGTGTTCTGTGTCAAAGACAAGAGCAGAAGACCAACGCAAAGACACCAGTCAGAGCAATAAGATGGATGACCTCTCTGAATTTAGATGCCCTGACTACCAGGCAGTGACCATGACTTTCCAGCTAATGGTCCTCCATTCAGAAATATCCGCAAGAGAAAAAGAAAATCAATCTTTGTCAGCACACATAGCCCTGGCTCCCATCACCACCAGGCCCCTGAGTTCACTGCTCAGAGCCTACAGTTGTAAAAGAGCACTCACTTACGAAAGTTGCTTTCTGACCTCTACACACTTGCATCCACGCATGCACAGGCACTCGTGCACACACACACACACACATACACACACACACACACACACATACACACACACACACACACACACACACACACACACGATCATGTACATACATATAAGCTGGAGATAAGATAAATATTAAGATAATTTGGCAGCCGGGCAATGGTGGCACATGCCTTTAATCCCATCCCAGCACTTGGAAGGCAGAGGCAGGCAGGTCGCTGTGAGTTCGAGGCCAGCCTGGTCTACAAAGCGAGCCTAGGACAGCCAAGGCTACACAGAGAAACCTTGTCTTGAAAAACAAAACAAAACAAAAAAAGATAATCTGAAGTTGCACCTCATTTCATCTCATGTGGTAGCAACCATTCAATGCTGCTGGCCAGGAGCTCTCATACGTTGCTCTCAGGCGTTGCTATTTGCTGAATGAGAGTCTTCTTAACTTTTTCTGCCCATTTTTATTCTGGAATTCTTCCTCTTCCTTGTGGCTTGGTCAAACTCCTGAGAGTCCTGTAGATGTGGGTTTTTGCATGTAGTCAAATGCTCTCTCTTCATACTGCCTCTTTGTTACATGCCAAGTGTGTCTCTTTTTCTTCTCGTGTGCTCTTGATTTTCAGTCTTAAGAAAACTCTCCCAAAATCCTGGACTATATTTGCAGCTACTCAAATTCCTCTTATGACTTTATTCCTCTTTTATATTAATGTTTGAGTACATAGAGAACTTTATTCTAGACTATATTATGAATTAAAAATCAAATTTTCCCTGGGTACATTTTTAAACAAACCTGTATCCTCCTGCTGTATAGAATTCCTTATGGTTCTCTACTTCTCTTTATAATCCTTAGACCATGCTGGTTTGATTACAGCGGCTTTAGGGTGTGTTTTGAAGTCTAGAGTTAAAAGACTCTCTCCTCGTGTTGCTCATATTTTTCAGTAATCTGATATAATGGTTCTCTCAAATAACTTTTAAGGTCACATTGCCCAATTCAAACCCACCAAAATAACCAACTTGGTACTGTTAGGTTCCTATCTGAAACTTGATTAAATTAATATTAGCTTGGGGGAACTGATAGTTTGGAGAGTTGGGCTTTCCCTTAAAGGACCATGATTTCACTCCTCATTTATCCAGGTTTTTGGTTTTTTTCACTGTATGGGCTCACTCTATTAGACTTTTGTATTAGTCAGGGTTCCCTGGGATAACCAAACTTATAGAATGAATATATATTCATAGTATAATCATAATAAGTATACACACACACACACACACATACACACACACATACACACATACACATACACACACACATACACACACACACACACACACATACACACACACATACACACACACACACACACACACACACACACACACACACACACATAGTTTATTAGAATGGCTTACAGGCTGTGTTCCAGCTAATCCAACAGTGACTAGCTATAAATGGCAAGTGTAAGAATCCAATAGTTGCTCAGTGCACAAGGCTGGACCTCTCAGCTGGTCTTCAGTATGTGCCGGGATCCTGAAGAAGTAAACTCTAAAGGAGTCTTGGGCTTGCTAGTGAGATGAGAGCAAGCAGACAAAGAGCAAACGCTTCCTTCCTCCTTTCGTGTCCTTTATAAAGGCTTCCAAAGAAGGTGAGGCCCAGATTAGAGGTGGGTTTCCTCAGGTCAAAGGCTCTGGACTTCCTACCCTAAAGAGCCAGATAAGAACCAGGTCTCCCAACTTCAGGTCAAGCAGAACCACCTCACAGGTGTGCCCTCCATTTGTGGGTTTTGGTTAGTTCCAGAATTGGCCAAGCTGACAACCAAGGGTCACCATCACAGCCTTTTCACAGACACATAATAGTATTTGCAGCTCGGGTTAGAGAACCCTGTCAGCCTTGCCCAAGTATTGCTGAAATGGATCCTAGTCATTGGCTTGTCTAACTGATATGCAAACGTTTCCACAAATTATGTAGTAGCAAGCAAAAATTGACACGGTTTTATGGTTTTTGTTGCTTATTTTGATCTACACCTGCTTTGAGCCAATCAGCAACGGTGCTCAGATGAGATCGGAGAAGCTGTTCAGGGCAGGAGGTGGCTGGCGGGTGCCTGCATCCTCATCACCACTGCAAAACTGGGAACAAATCACTGGGACGTTCTGAGACTGGAGCCACACGTGTTCTACCAAGCAGCACAGAATTGGCTTAGACAGCGTAGCCAGGCCCCCAAATGCCCAGCTGCCTTTACAGCTGATCTCACTTCATTAACATACAAAAGTACTAGCCCACATTCTGTGCGGTCAATTCCAGGGTCTTGTTTTCTGCCTTCCAATAGGCTTTTAAAATTCGGTCTGGATCTGCTTTACCTTGTATCTGTCTGTTTTTCGTACTCTGTGCCCTCCAGCCTTTGAGAAGAAGAGACATCCCAATGCACTTTTTGCTTGATTTTAATTAAAATCTCTTTTGTTTTTTATAACTAGGAATAAAATTGGCTGCTGGTTTCTGAATATCGATCCTTGCCATTTTGACATAGCTTAAATGTAAGTAACAGAGACCTGGTTGGAATGTAAACGGGTGTTTAGAGGCAGACCATTACTGCTCTTGATTTGCGAGCTCAACAAAATCAGAAGTGAGGTATTTGTGATGGCGTTGGCCTGTTCCTCGGGCTTGTTGCCTCACAGTTACAGAATGGCTCCTGCAGCTCCAGACGCCACCATCACACCCCAGATACAGAGAAGGGAAAAAGAGAATACACCAACTATATGGATCCCTTTTTATAAGATTGGGAGAAAAAGCTTTATTAGAAAACCCACTGCAGACTTCAGGAAGCACAGTCACGCTGCAACACTTATCTTTAAGAAAATAGCTGCTTTACATCTCAAAGCTCAATAAAGGACTTAGTCAAGGAAACAAAGGAGAGAAATAGCTTAGAGTTCACTAACCCTCGGGGTCTAGCAGCTAGTCTGAACCAGTCACACTCACTTCTCTCGGGAATGGTTGGTGATTCTGTCGGAAGACACACACCATGACTTGATACGATCACTTTCTCTTAATTGATGGAATAAATTGTGTCAATGCTGTCCTTGTGTTTCAAGAAACATTTACATTTTTATTTTCATTGTGTATGTGTGTGTGCCTAGGATGTGTACACAAATGCAGGGGCCCATCATCCCAACACTCAGCAAGTGGGGGCAGAAGGATCCGGAGTTCAAAGTCATCTTTGGGCTCACAGCTAATGTGAGGCCAGCCTAAGACCCTGTTTCAGTAATTAATCTAAAATAATAATAATAATAAAAAGTTGGGCTTGGTGGTGCACTCCTTTAATCCCAGCACTCGGGAGACAGAGGCAGGCAGACCACTGTGAGTTCGAGGCCAGCCTGGTCTACAAAGCAAGTCTAGGACAGCCAAGGCTGCGCAGAGAGACCTTGTCTCGAAAAACCAAAAAATAAAAAAATAATAATAATAACGTAGAATTCAACAGTAAACTTATCTAATTTTTACCTTTCATAATTTCTTCACTAGCAGTTAATTGGTCTAGTCAAGCTTCCAGCGGCTTCAGTCAATGTAGTAACTCAGAGCTTGGTTTCTATTGAGTAAGTTGTTATACTTTCCAGCTGGTAATCTAGGACACGTTCTCATATTCTCTCTCCTCCCTCCCTCCCTCCCTCCCTCTCTGCCTCCCTCCCTCCCTCCCTCTCTCTCTCCCTCCCTCCCTCCCTCCCTCCCTCTCTCCTCTGTCCCTCCCTCCCTCCCTCTCTCCTCTCTCCCTCCCTCCCTTCCTCCCTCCCTCCCTTCCTCTCTCCCTCCCTCCCCCTCTGCCTCCCTCCCTCTCTCCTCTCTCCCTCCCTCCCTTCCTCCCTCCCTCCCTCCCTCTCTCCCTCCCTCCCTCCCTCCCTCCCTCCCTCCCTCTCTCCTCTCTCCCTCCCTCCCTCCCTCCCTCTCTCTCTCCCTCCCTCCCTCCCTCCCTCCCTCCCTCCCTCCCTCTCTGCCTCCCTCCCTCTCCCCTCTTTATCCTCTCATCCTTTCTCCTTCCTTTCCTCTCATCTTCCTCTCCCTCGCCCTCCTTTTTCCCTCCTAAACATTCATCAGACTTGCTCGCTAATAATTTGTCTTTATTTTTATTGATCTCTTTTCAAAGAAACAATTTTACGTACCTTTCACACCTCTGAAGGTGTTCCATTTTATTAATCTCAGTTTTCTTTCTTATTTTAGATTGCTTTATTATTGACTTTTAAAACTCCTTAACCTAATAGGGGGGGAAAATCTTTATCCTCTTTAATAATAAAGGCACAAAAGGGCTGTCTCAGCAGGTAAAGGCACTTCCCATGAAGGTTCTGGGGACCGAAGTTCAGTCCCTGAATCCACTTGGTGGAAGGAGAGAGCCAACCCTCACAAGTAATCCTCTGACCTCCACAGGCACACAAGGTGCAATGTGTTCTCCCCTGCCCCCCCCACATACACACACACACACACACACACACACACACACACACACACACACACACACACTTCTCTTTCCTGGGCTGTGCTCCGCAGTTGCTGGGGCTTCCACAGTGATGGAGGATGTCTTGTGTGACACTTGGACTTGTCCTGGCTTAGTGCCACTCCTCCGGCTGCCTCTGCCTCCTCTTCGTCTTTTCCTCTGTAGTCAGCTTTCCCCTCCTTCAGTGTGTTTTTATAACACCTGGGTCCTCTAGGCCAGGGCATTCCAAAATTCTGTTGTTACCTTCTCCCAACGCCCGTTTCAATTTCCGGGTTTGGGTTGGGGTGCTCGGAATTTTATTTTTCATAAAATTACTAGACTTTTCTGTGCAACCCCCCAGTTTCAATATTGACCATTCGATATTTGTGTCACACATCCCTGATCGAGCAGTCTTCAGTCACGTCTAACAGCAGGCTGGCTAGGGTGGCACCCGCTGCTGTGGCAGATGTACCTTGAAATCTAAGAAGCCTGAGACTGTGTAAGCCGATTTCCCACATACACAGTCAGTGGGAGGCAGGAGGCTCTGCCCTACTAGGTCACTTCTGAACTACACCCCGGAATGGCCTTCCTTGTCAGCTCCTGGTTTCCGGGGTCTCCCTGGGCTTCACATGTGACTGTAGGATAGAGGAAGGAGGCGGCCAATCCCAGATTGACATGGCTTTTTTCCCATGAGCCAGGTCTGTCACGTGACTCCACCACACTGCAAAGAAGATGAAGAAATTCAAGAAGTAGATTCGGTGAGCTATCCTATTCCTTCAGTAGCCATTAAGTCATGTGATACTCAACGTCTCTTCAAGAGACACAACCTATTGCACCCAGCTCAAAGCCCAGAAACTCCCCAGAGACGATGTACAGTTCTCTATAGACAGCATCTGTCTCTCTAAGTGGCAATGACCTAAGGAAGTAAAGTACAAGTTAGCGCCCCATCACATACATAGAGCAGACAGATACGCCCTGGAAGGTCCTGTCTAGGGACAGAATAAACCCAGGGAAACAAAACAAAACAAAAACCCTCCTTTAGGAAAAACAGCTGGCATTCACAGTGGTTACTGATCCAGAAAGCTTACACTAACTGGGAGGCAGGAGTCGTGAGGCTCAGCTGGGGTTGGGGAAGCTGCTAGTAGAGGTCCCGGTGCTGTTCCCTAGGTGAATTTCCTGTTCTGTCCTCTTTGGCGTTTGGCCCCCAAGCCACTTACCCAGCTCTGTATGCTCTCTAACTTCTGGACCTTCTTCTTGTCTTTTGTTGGAATACCATGCAAAGAAGTGAAGACAAGCTCTCAACAACCACGCCCTGAGTGGACAAGAAGTGAGTTCCGCACAGAGACCGGGGTGACAATCAGGGACCCCGTATGGGTCTGAGCTAGGTCCTCTGCATACATATTATGGCTGTGTGGCTTGGTGTTTGTTCTTGTGGGGCTCCTAACAGTGGGAGCGGAGGAGGAGGGGGCCTGTCTGTGACTCTTTTGCCTGCTCTTGGGACCCTTTTCCTTATACAGGGTTGTGCAGCCTTGAAATGAGGGCAATGTGCCTAGACATAACTTGGTATCGCTGGGAGACCTGCCCTTTTCTGAAGGGAAAGAGAGGAGGAGTAAATCTAGGGGAGAGAAGAGGAGGAGGGAAGGGACTGGGAGGAAAGGAGGGAGGGGAAACTGTGGTCGGGATGTAATATATGAGAGAATACTAAATTTAAAAGATTAAAAAAAAAAAGAATGAAAATAAATGAATCCTGTGTGGGCAAACCTCTGAGGAGCTCGTGTGTCTGTCACCAGAGTCTTCACAGCTCCCCCTCTGCGCCCCTCAGCCTCTCCACCGAACACTCCCGCCCTTCTTCCCTCTTGCTGTTTGGTTTTGGTTGTGTTTTCTCTTTCGTTTCTTCAGCTACTTTCTCTGATCATGGGTTATACATTCTCCATCATTAAACACTTGCAAGCACATTTCCTCCCACCTGATGTACGTTCTGTATTTCCTTGGATTCTTAGGTTCTATTTCAAAGTGCAGTTCTTTTATTCACCACTTCAGAAAGAAAGAAAAGGCTGTTCTAATGAAATCGTAATGCAATGCTCTGATAATACAATGCTTTGTTTAATTGTTATTGGAAGAGGGTGGTTTTTTTCTCCTCCAAGCTCTACCAGACATAAATTATCTTGGTTTTGTGGATTAATAAAAAGGAGAATTGAATGTAATAAATTAGCTAACGCACGTGCCCAGCTTCCTCATCTAAAGTCTAGGTAACCTAAACTGTTCATCCACTCGGAACTAAAATGTCATGTTTTCCCACACAGTGTTATTCTCTCTGCCATTAAGAGACTCTCTTGGGAGAATATCACTGTTATGTTCAGGAGCTTCATCCAAACTAGCAGCACTCAAATTTGATGTCATTTAACAATGTATATTTTTTTCCTTGGGTCTGACTAAGTAAAAAATATTTTACTGTCTCAGTCAAAAAAAAAAAAAGTTTGCATGAGAGCCTGAGTTCCACCCTTGGAATCAAAGTAAAAAGTTGGGTGTGGCGGTTCATGCTTGTAACCCCAGCACTGAGGGAGCAAGGGAAGGATCCCTGGTGCTCACTGGCCCGCCAGCCCAGCTGAATCAGTGAGCCCCAAGTCTCAGTGAGGAAGCTTCTGTCAAAAAATAAGGCAGATGACTTCTGAGAAACGACACACTGGAGGCTGAGCTCTGGCCTCCACATGCACACGAATGCTCTCTCTCTTGTCTGCAAACTCTTTCCCTCCCGTCCTCTAGACAGATGGACATACGGGGATATAGATGCTGCTGATAGCAGAGAAGATGACACTGTGTGGGAAAACATGGCATCTTAGCTCTGAGTGGATGAGCACTGTAGGTTATCTGGACCCTAACGAAGAAGCAAGAGAAGGCAGTTTATTGTAGCCAATTCTGTTTTTTATTAATGCACAAAACCATCTTAAAGATTTGTGTCTGATAGAGCTTAGGGAAAAAAAAAGTCTCCCAATAACAATTAAGTAAACGTCACGTTATCAGAACATTGCATTATGGTAAATAAAGTAAGTGTGTGTGTGTGTGTGTGTGTGTGTGTGTGTGTGTGTGTGTGTGTGTGCCTGCACAGTTTTACACAACTACCCCAGGCATGTGCTAATGGTTTGTCCTGAAATGCGGTCAACCAGAAGTAGGTGGCAACGTCCTGTGGTTCCCAGCTGAGGCCTCATTCACACACACACACAATTACAAAGGCAAAAAGGGCACAAGTTGTAAATGCACAGTGGGTAGGATGCAGTGTAGTCACCCCCTTCAGAAAGGCCAAGATGGAGGATGAGACTAGACAGATGGCTCACTAGCAGCAGTTAAAGAGCCATGCACCATGAAGACACCAGTCCTGATCTCCAGAACCCACAAGAATGTCAGGTGCGTATAGAGGCCTCAGTGAACACGGCGGAAGCATAGCGGAAGATGATTCCCGACATTATCCTTGAGCCCCCACATGCACGTCAGCCCACACGCATGCAACCCCCCCCACACACACACGTGCACATGCACCATACACACATGCATAAGCACATATGTGCACACTGTACACATATACACAATAAATAAAAAGTGGAACATAGAAAAAAAGTCCCAGTGTAGTTCCCACTCATTCTCACTGCGAGAGCACGGATTTTGGAACCACTCTTCCAAAGTACAGAAGGGACTCTGCCTACGTGAGTCCCTGGGGGCAAGAGGACCAGGAGGTCACAGGTGGTTTAGATATAAACCATCTCTATCTGACCCGCTAAGACGTTCTTATAAGAACAAAAAAGGACCACCCCGGCTTCTCAAGGAATCCACCCAGAACGGGCCCGGCCAACATCATTTAGACAGTGACGTCAGACCTCTCGGTTCAAAGCCATAAACCCTTTAACATTCGAGGTTCCTCGTGCGGAAAGACCAAGTGAGTTCACAGAGGAAAAGCATCCCGTTCAGAAGCACAGTAGACCGAAAGGCCTCAGAAGCGAGCGTTGCTTACCTCCCTCTCAGCCCAGCCAGCCTGGACTAGATGCAGCTTGCGGTATGGTCTGGCGGCCTTCCCAGCTTCACGCTCTGCAGAATGTCAGTGTTTTTCTTGGCTTATTCTCCAAGGCATTGCACTGAAGTGTGCCCCCCAAATTCCTGCTAAATGTGAGGCTGCTGGCCGATTCTGCCCATGAAATCCAAGTGACCAAAAAAAAAAAAAAAATCTAGCTGAAGTGTTTAGGACAGTGACAAACAGCTTCTGTCCTGCCTCGATCCTAGCAGCCATCCCCATCTCGCCCATTTCCGGTGAGTAGAAAGAAAGAGCGAAGACTGCAAGGGTAGGAAGCAAAACAGTGGGCTGTGGGGGACAAGAGAGGATATTCCCACCTCCACGCAGAGGAGAAGGGAAAATATCCTGCAGCATTCCCCGGAAAACAGCAACATGGTGACCACGGAAGATAAGATTTTTTTGTTTTTGGGTTTTTTTGGTTTTTTTAATTTTTATTTTTATTTATTTATTTTATGTGCATTGCTGTAAGAGTGTCAGATCCCTTGGAACTGGAGTTACAGACAGTTGGTGAGCTGCCATGTGGTTGCCGGGAACTGAACCTGGGTCCTTTGGAAGAGCCATCTCTCCAGCCCGGAAGATAAGATTTTGATTGATAAGTTTTAGGTCACACTGGCCCTTAACAGCAGACTCAGAATGCCCACCGTGCGGCTGGATTCCTGTGTCCTCGTGTGCATTCCGCCCACCGTGGGACACCTAAGTGAACAGTTTTCAAATTTCTAAAACGAGTGAGTGTAACTGGATGGACGTTCCCTCGGCAACTTGCAAACAAAGGTTCTCTGCGGTGATGAGACGGCCCTTATCCCAGCAGACTTGGCCCAGAAACAAGCCACGCAGCCTCCCCAGTGGTAACTTCCCAGTCTTAAGCCAGCATCTTGCCAACAAGATATGGAGGCCTTCAAAATGAAGTCTTAAGTTCGCCCAAGAGGCCAGTGTCCTCGGGATTTATGTTTAGCATTACCAGCCTCACGTGAAAACAATGAATGACCTTGGCTCCCGGCGGGGGGGGGGGGGGGCCTTCTACGCATTCAGAGAAACCTCCGGGCAAAGCTTCAGGGCACCTGTGCATCGCTGGCCTAACAGAGCAGTGAGCCCAGAACATCATTCTGGGCTGCTATTCCACTTCCAGCCTTCCTTCATCCAATTAGCGTGGTGGCTGGTAAAAGCTGAGCTGCTGAGAAGCCATTTTAGGCTCTGAATAGAAAAATTAAATCAGTTCTCCCCCGCAATCAATAGACAGGAGTCTCAAACTGAAACAGAACACGCATCTTCGCTTTGTCTCCGGGAAGAGAAGCTGCCACTCAAGCGAGCTACAGCCCTGATGGCGCGGTACCCTGATGGCGCGGTACCCTGATGGCGCGGCACAAGTATTGCGTGGAGTACTCAGAGAAGCACTGACGACTCCCACGTGGACGCTGCAAGAAATCTCCTCTTGAGGCCTTGTGGGAAGGCACACACTTAGGGTGTCATTTCACCAAGCGTTCCCATTCCTGACCCCACCACATGAACCCTTAATTAATTACGGCCGTCCCTGATGTGAAAAAATACTCTCATAACAGAAGGGTGACTGATTTTTTTTTTCCATACATAAACCAACCACAAATCAGTCACAACTCCCTAAACACCGCCAAGGAGGTGCTCAATTTGTATCTGCGATGAACTTCAAGTGTTGCATAATTTATACCTAAAATCCACTCTCATACAGCTACTAAAATACCCGACTCTGACCTTCGCTCCCAATCCCAACTGCATTAAAAACGGGACTATAAATCACTGGGGCGTAAGGCCCCAGTCACAGCCCAGCTTTCCAAAAGCCAGGCAACTTTCTTCCTTTGATGTGTTCATCATCCCCTTGAACAGGTTATGAAAGCCTACTTGCATCTCAGGATAATAATTCAAAGGCTCTTACATCGAGGTTCATTGTCTGCACAGGAAAGCTAAGTGAGCCACGTAGACAAATGGCGCCTCTCGGGTTCCACAGACCCTTCTATGTATCCCTGCCTCGAGAGCGCCCCCCTCAGGTCCTGCTGGCCCTGTGTGCAGCAGCTCAGCTTTCACGCTCTCAAAACCTCAAATGTGCAGGGCAGCCTGAGATAGCCGCAGGCTCACAGTGACTTTTTGCATTAGGGCAAAGCTTTGCCTTGCACTAGAAGACACTCTGTTTGCTCTGTTTTGTCATGGATTGGATGATGGTCTTTTAAAACTGCTCAGGGAAAGCTGGGGTGGTGGTGGCTCACGCCTTTAATCCCAGCACTCGGGAGGCAGAGGCAGGTGGAATCACTGTGAGTTCGAGGCCAGCCTGGTCTACAAAGCAAGTCCAGGACAATCAAGGCTACACAGAGAAACCCTATCTGGGGGGGGGGGGGAAGCTGCTCGGGGCTGGGTATGACAAAGCTCAGTGAGAGAATGCTCGCCTGCCAAGTAACTACAACGTTCTAGCTTCAATCTCCAGCACGGAAAGAACTGAAAGATTCTCAAACCGATCGTATTGCTGAGGCCAGTTATCTGAAGCTCAGCACTCCAAATCCCCGTGTGCACGGAGCACCAGAAGGCCTGCAATAAACCCAAACCACAAGGAGAACTTTCTTCCAGCAGCTCTTGGGGAGAGTTTTGAAAAGAATCCAAGCGGAGCCATGAGAAAGACTTTCCATCAGCTGTCACCCAGCAGTGGGGCAGCCCGGGATTCTCCTCAGCAAATCTGATGTCCATCCATGGAGGTAACAAAAGACTCTGGGAAAGTGGCCAAGCTTGCTACAGAATAGAGATTCCCATGAGTCAGTGTCCAGAGGAAATGTTCGTAGGGTGACATTGACATGCCCTGTTCAAGGGATGCCATCAATGACCCCCAAGGCCTAGGGGTCATTATGATGATTGGTCTCTTACAAATGTAGATGTAATTTGTGTCACAGCTACAAGCCAGTTGCTCTGACAAAATTTTTCAGCCCAAACCAGAAGGCAAGGAGGAAAGATAAATCCACCTCAGCCACCAGATACGGCAGAATTAGATGATGCGCTCTGCCACCAAAGTGGCAGAAGTAGCCCGCAGCTGTCTGTCTGTCCCTCTCTCGCCTCCGCTCGCCCCATGGAGCCTCTTCCTTTGTACCTTCAGATGTGCTCAAGGTCTCTGTATGGCAGAGGCGAGCTAGCAGCACACTCACTTGATTACTGCTCAGTTCCTCTAGTCCTGGGTCAGGAAAACATCCTTGGACTCTGCCACTCTACAGGACAATTCCTTATGGCCAACTGGGGCGGGGGTCCAGAACCCCAGATACACAAGGTCAATGAAGCTCTTATGTTCTTCTGTTTAAGAGCCAAGAGAAGGAGAAGCAGACACTCAAAACACAAAATGGAAGAGGAAGTGGCTCACGATGTCTCTTCACCCATATCAGCCTTTGGAAGCCCTGAGATTCTATCATCGAGGGCAACTGCCCCGGGAAGGAGAATGAAGACATCCAGACAGGAATAAGAACCAGGAAGCAGCAGGGGCTGGAAATGTCGCTAAGTCAATAATAAGTGCTTACCTTGCAAGAGTGAGGACCACTGCAAGATCCCCAGAACGCACACATACAAGGTGCTGGGAGGGGTGGCACATGCTTGGCGATCTCAGCACTTGGGAGACAGAGATGGATCTCTGGGGCTTGCTGACCAGCCAGTCTTGGTGAGCCCAAGGCCAGTGAGGGTCCCTGTCTCAAAATATGAGCAGGCCTCCTGAGATATAACACCAGAAGGTGGCCTCTGGACTCCACATGAATGTGTACACAAGGGCATTTGTACACACACATGCACCCAAGTAAATAAATGAGTAGATAATAAAAAAAGTAGGCAGGGTACAAGGCACAAAGGAAGATGCTACCATGGGTTAAAGCCATGTCCCACATCCCCTTCCTCAAAGGAAGATGAAACTGGGGCTGCTGCATAAAAAGAGAGGAAAAAAAAAAGCCCACACTTAGCAATTGCTAAGTGCTCCTTCAGACCATGGTTCCTGAAAGAGGCTAAAATAGATTCTACCATTTGCAGTCACCTGGAGCAAGATGTGGTAAAAAGGAAGTCACCAGCAAGGCTTTAAGAAGAAGCCTTATCAGCCCAGTCCCGTCTGCCTGTGTTTAAGTGGCAGGCAGATGTGAGAACGCAACAGATGCTGTCTCTAGACCCTCGCTAGCCTCCGCGTTCTCTCATTGCACAGCAACCTAAGGAACTGGCCTTTGAAGGTGACACTCGGGGGCCGATGGCTGGAGAGGACAGAAAGTCTGCCTTGGGAATTAAAAGGGAAGGCAGGGCCAGATAGCAGGAAGAGAAGTGAGGTCAGTCTCCAGGCTGTCTCCCCCCCCCCCCGCCCCCACCCCCCGAGACTGGGAGGTCAACGGTGACCCAGCTTGGGTGCCTGGGAATTGGAGCCCAAGCTTGGAGCCCAAGCCTTCTGAAGTCACAGAACAGGGCCCCGGGGCTGTAGCTGAGTTGGGAAAGTGGGTGCCTGGAATCATTCAATCCTAGCACTGTATAAACCACTAGTAGTCGAGTTCACCTGCAACACTTCGTGTGGAGGCGGGGGGGGGGGGGGGGGGCAGGGGGGGAAACAGTGGCATCGGGAAAATCAAGAGTTCCATGTCATTCTGGGCTGCCCAGAGCTCAAGGGCTTCTCTGTGAGACCCTGTCAAAAACAAACACAGAGAATGAAAACAAAAGTAACTTGGGATCCCAGAAATAACTTCTCTTTGGTAGCTACTGCTATTCACAGCTCCCTCTCTTTGGCTTTGAAAACAGACCTGGCCGAAGCCAAGGCTGAGAAGGAAACAAACTCAGGCTGCATGCTTAACTCTTCTAACACTGAGAGCTGCACTCCCTCAAGTGTTCTTCTGAACTCGAGCCCTAACCAATGACTTTTTATAATTTCACTCTAAGTTCCTAAGTCTGATAAGATTTATTAATGGGAAAAGCTAAGTATCCGTGTATTAAAGTGACTCTATTTACACACTAACTATTGCTGAAGCGGCTGTTTTTCTCGGTTTTTCTGGAGTTGATGCCAATAAGTGCCTGTTGTCTGCACATATTCATTCTTACTTTTTCCTCTTTCTGGCTCAAGGGCCCCAGTCTGGATGATAAATAGCACTTACTCTATCTGTGGACCACACACAGAGACCCCTTCCCCCCAGTTCCCCCTCTTCCTAACCACCTGCTGCCTTTTTCTAGACCATTACACTGCCATCACACCACAGGCCATTAATAATTTATTCTCTGTATCGCAGTAACTTCCAAAAGAGACTTAAGTGGTTCTGTGTGCAGTTACATGACAAATGTTTACTGGAAGCTGAAAAGTTTCCAGGAGCCAAGATGGCCAGTGCCTGTACTCCTAGCCCACGGGAGGCTGCGGCAGGTGGGCCTCAAGCTCAGGTAGCCTGAGCTATACAGAAAGGCCCTGTCCCAAATAAATAGAAATAGTTAGCTTTAATACCACCTGAGGATATGCACATGCACAAAGTTCTCCAAACAAAAGTCTTTAAAACCAGTGAGATAGCGCAGGGTAAAGGCTCTTGCTGCCAGGCCTGAGAGCTTGAATTTAAAATCTCAGGCAGAACCCATGTGGTGGAAGGAGAGAAAACTTAGGTCGAAAAGTTGTCCTCTGGCTTCCACAAGTACACTGCGGTATGTGAACTTGCATATGAATATACGTAAACTCACAGACACACACAGGCACACACACACATACACACACACACACACATGTGCATGTGCACGTGCGCACACCCACACACACAAACACAAAATAACTAAATAAGCCTAAAAGCAGCAAAAAAAATCAAGAAAGGATTACCAAATTATAAACATTGGATAAGACTGTAACAACTAACTTTACCTTTGGCTTTTCCGATAGTGATACTAATATCATGCAATGTGTATATAGCCTTAGACATGCTGCCTAAAGACATGTAGCTTTAAAACAAGAGATACCTTTTGTCTTCTTGTACTAGCACCGAGAGAATTTAATTACACCAATATATGTACACTGAGTGCCTGCTGAGTCCCAGATACCATCCTACGTGCCAGGTCATGAAAGAGCAGACACACAAAAGTCCCTGTCCTTGCGCTTTGCTTCCAGTAAGACGAGACAAGCACAAATAAACCACAGAACACGCCATACAAGGATACATGCTATGAGCTCAGAGAGGGGATAAAGACTTAAGGTGACATTTAAGGACGCACATGAAGAGAAAGAAGGAAGAGTCATGAGCTATCATAGGGCTTTTCAGACACAAACAAGCAGACCAGAGCGGGGCTGCAGCCTAGTTGCCAGTGAAGGGCAAGTCAAGAAAGGAGCAGAGAGGAAATCAAAGGGGCAGACAGGGGACAGACAAGAGGAAGAGAAGCGAGGTCAGTTTCTGACTGGGGGTTAGCAAACAGTGACCCAGCTTGGGTGCCCAGGAATCTGAGGCCAAGCCTTCTGGAAGTCACAGAACGGGGCTGGGGTTGTAGCAGGGGAACGGGAAAGGAGGCCTTAAGTTTTCTCTTTCCAGGAGGAGAGGGAAAAAAAGTCACGGGAAGTACGACCTGACAGGTTTTAAAGAATTCCTCTCACCGGGTCGTGGTGGCAGCGCACACCTTTAATCCCAGCACTGGGAAGGCAAAGGCGGATCACTGTGAGTTCAAGGCCAGCCTGGTCTACAAAGCAAGTCTAAGACAGCCAAGGCTACACAGAGAAACCCTGTCTGGAAGAAGAAAAAAAAAAAAAGAATTCCTTTCTCTGTTGGCTATAGATGGAGAGAATTAGAAGACCAATTACGAGCCTTGTGAAATTTCCCAAAGAAACAGAAGTGGTAAGAAACGGTCAGCTTCTGGATGTGTGTTTGGATGAAGGAGCTGGGAGCTGGAAACAGGTCCATCTGGGAGATGGGAGAGCATCCAAGGCGTGTCCAGGTGCCTGGTCTGAGCAGGGGAGCAGCTGTTTACCAAATGGCAGAGACTAGGATGGATAGCTCTGGGGAGGGACCCCCACAATCTGCCACACACACACACACACACACACACACACACACACACACACACACACAGTCTGGGCCACATGGAATGGGATGTTCCCTCTGGACACCCAGGTAGAAAGGCCAATGGAAAGATGAAGGGTGCCTTTAATGGATGCTTATGGTAATTTTATGAAAACATTTGTTTTATCACCTATCAGCTTGCTCTAGAAGCAAAGAGCACATGATTTCCATGATTGCGGAGCAGAGGCGTTTCTAGAAGCAGCCTTGTGGTGTAGGAAATGTCTGACAGGATATTTCCTTCAGGAACCTAACAGGACAGTTTCCTGAACCCAGAGGGGCAGGTAGCTCACAAGAACCTCCACCTGCCTCTCCGCCTCTCCCCACTATGATCCTAGCTTGCCTTTGGCAAGAGAGAACATTGTTATGTTTTTTCTCTGGGGCAGATCAAATTCTCACCTAGATCAAAGACAGATCACTCTTACTTGGAGGCTAGTCACTAGGATACCACAAAGACCTACTAGAAGTTTCCATGAGAAAGAGCCCTGATGGGGCTAGAGAAAAGACCAACAAACAGTTAAGAGGGCTTGCTGCTACCTCAGATGACCCTGGCCCAGTTCCTGGCACCCACATCAGTTAGCCTACAGCCACCTGTCACTCCAGTTCCAAAAGATCCCAGTGCACTCTGGCCTCCCCAGACACCTGCAGGTATATACGTGCGCGTGTGTGTGTGTGTGTGTGTGTGTGTGTGTGTGTGTGTGTGTGTGTGTGTGTGTTTGTATTCATACATATATAACAAATATGTATATGTATTCATATAATCATATATACATACAATATACATACATTTATATAAAGACACACATGTAGCCGGGCAGTGGTGGCACACATCTTTAATCCCAGCATTCAGGAGGCAGAGGCAGGTGGATCACTGTGAGTTCAAGGCCAGCCTGGTCTACAAAAGGAGTCCAGGACAGCCAAGGCTACACAGAGAAACCCTGTCTCGGAGAGGAAAAAAAAAAAAGACACACATTTATACATACATATAATTTTTAAAACTACTTTTTTTTTAAAGCCATGGAAGCCTTAAATGACAGCTGAATCCGTGCTGAATCCCCAGGTGACAAGCTAGTGTTCAGCAATGACTCAGAATCACACCAGCTAAGACTTGAGTATCTTTGGCTTATCTGGGCAGATGTGAGGTAATCCCTTCCTCCAGACATTTGTAAGAGATTGGCCATGCTTACCAGTCTAGACATACAAGGAATAAACCATTGTCAGAAATGTAGCAGAGCTATCAAAATAATCTATCTGCAACAGAAGTGGAAAAACACATCACTCTTTAGCTGTGTGTCCTCCAGCCTTTTGAAATAACTTGAAACCCACAATGTTTCTGTCTCATTCAATCTGTATTTCCAACACCCCCTGATATAATATAGGCACACAGTGGGTGTTTAGGAAAAATCTCTACAGGGGCTGGAGAGATGGCTCAGCTGTTAAGAGCACTGTCTGCTCTCCCAGAGGTCCTGAGTTCAATCCTCAGCAACCACATGGTGGCTCACAACCATCTATACTGGAATCTGATGCCCTCTTTTGGCCTGCAGGTGTACATGCAGATAGAGCACTCATATACATAAAATAAATAAATGGAGAGAGGGAGAGAGAGAGAGAGAGAGAGAGAGAGAGAGAGAGAGAGAGAGAGGAGAGAGTCTCAACAAAGAAATGACCCCATCAACATAAAACACCAAAAAAGCAAAACCTATGGGTGCCATCTCATGGAAGTCTTTACTGTATCAGTGTTCCCAGATCCCAGGCACCTGGCTAACAGGCAGTGGAGCCTGAAATGAGGTGGGGGCACTGTTTGAAGTGACTGGCTGGAAAACTTTTATTGCTGTACACACCAAGCACACTTCTTTGCAATGGGGATGACAGGAACCCGGAAGCATTCTTCCAGCCAGCCCTTGGCACCGCCCTGGAGCAGAACTGAGTGTAGATGCCTGAGGTAGCCCGATCAGTTCCCCACTCCCAGCAAAACCTGTGTGAACCTCGCCTTGAGTCTTCCCGTGTGCTACAGAGATCCTTGAGAGATGATCCCAAGAACCCTTAGCGCATAGACAGGGTCCTCTGTCTCCTGGCTTCAGCTTGGACTCCTCCTCCTCAAACCTCAGTATCCACTTTATGTTTTTCTTCCATCTTTTCCGTATCTTGGTCTAGAGGGGCAGAAAAGGTCACCTGATCACTTTCCATTTGCTGATTGCCGTGTGGGCTTGTGCCCCTATTTCTCCCAGCAGTTTCTCTCTTTGGTTCTTGGTCTGGGCTCTTCCCAAGAGTCTGGCCCAGGCCACTAAGAGACATAAGAGCCAGGAACACATGACAAGCACACAGTCCTCATGAATCTTTAGGCTTCACAGAAACCCGCAGCTTATACAGCTGGGTAGATTCAGAAAGGAAAAGAGAGAGCTGCGGTTACGAAGTTTGATACACACAGGATTGCTTATTAAGAACAGGAAGCCACAGCAAATTATCACACTCTTTCCTATGAAACTTCTGTGCAAATACCAGAAATGCCCCGCCCATCTCACCAGCCACCCCACCCCCACCTCACTGCGCTGAAAGAGACAATAGTCTCGCCTCCCTGCTCATCCCAGCTCACCCTGCAATGCCACCCAGTCCACTCAGAGTCACAGTCTGAGAATTACACCCGGTGTCCCCTGTTCCCTGACTCCAGATCAGCCCCATGAACTCGTGCTTTGTTCCCTTGAGGCGACTCTGTCCCAGGAACAGGCCTCAGAGGGACAGAGGGGCAGAGGTGACATCCAGGTTGCTTAGAGGACAACCTCAAGTGAGTCCAGCCAGGATGCCCTGGAAGGCACTCCTTCCATCTTTTCGCCTTAGCAGCCAGACCCGCCACCGCCACCTTCCTTCCTTCCCTCCTTTCCTCCTTCCTTCCCTCCCCTCCCCCCATCCCCCCACCCCACTCCCACCCCCCTCCCCTGCTCCTTTGGCTGGAAATGAGAAGCTGAAAGTATAGAATGCCTGAAATAACAGAGAAGTGATAAGAGATGCGTGTTCCGTCCCCATGGTAACGAAGAACAACCCAAACTCCGAGATTGGAAGGATGCAGCTGACTCGTGGTCAGGATTCAGGCTTGGGTAAGAGCTCCGGTGGCTGGGTCTGGGCTTCTCTGGCCTGAGGGCCATAGAGAGGCAGAAGCAAGGGGGAAAGAGAGGCCAGGGTGGCCCAGAGTCCAAGGATAGTAATGAAGATGTGCCAAGTACCCAGGTACCTTTGTTGCTCTTTTTTCTGGCCTTGTGCTGCCCTGACCTTTCTGTTCCCTGCATTGACCCCATTCTCCCCTTGTGAAAGGGGATGCTCTACTGGCACTGTGCTTATAAAGGAGGAGTGAGTCCGTGTCCCTTTCAGAGAACCTAGTCTTGAAAAAAAAAAATATCCTCAGTCTGAGACTTGGCTTGCCCAGGCCTACAGCTGGGACCCAAGGCAGGAATCTCAGTTCTCTTCCACTCCACCACCACCACCACCACTCGAGCCTGCCTCTTACCTCTGCGAGAGGAAACAGCACCCCTACTCAGCCTGGGGAAGGGGGGCGGGGGAAAGGAGCAGGCCCAAGGTTGGCTATTAATAAGTGTTTTGTACCAACCGCAGGTTCAAAGTCACCCTCCTTGAAAGACCAAATTCTAATATATTTGAAATCCTATTTACTAAAAACAAAAACAAAAGTCCCAGGGAATGTATTCTTAACAGAGACACTGAGTGTCTCTTCTAAAAGCTACAGTGACTGGTGCGCGAGGGCTCAGTGGGACTTTGGGAATCTAGAATTTGTCCCTGGCGTGTTTGAGTGTGGATCCAGATCAGCTCCAGGTATCGATCACAAAACGAAAGCAGGCCATCATTTGTTCCCCTCAAGAGGGAAAGCAGCTGCCTTCCACCATGGGTCCTGCCAGAGAGCTAAATAAACAGCCCGAAGACAGCAGCAGCAGCACCTCCTGGCTTTCTCAGAACACTGTAGGACTCCCCAGTCTATTACAGAAGTCAGACTTCCTCCCTTGCTCCAGACAGGCTTTCTAAACAACTGCTGCCAGAAGCCCAGTGATCCCCAGGGGTGCTGTGGTCCACTCCTCCGTGTCTTCATCAACTCCTTTAAATGGTCTGAGCCCATCCCTGCATCCCTTGGCTTTTCCCCACTGGGGAGGTTAAGTGGATGAAACATCCAAACCCTTTGTAGTCAGTCCCCTGCAAGCCTCTGGTCTGCAGCTGTTCAATTGAGTGCACGGACCTCAGTTGAGACCCCCCCACGGTGAGCCAGGCACTGTGATGGATCTAGCGTCCTAGGACTAAGGCAGGGTGTGCCAACAGACAGGAACCTTGCAGAAACACAGTGAGGGAGCTGGGAGTAACACACACTTTCCCCACGAGGACCTGGAAGCAAGGAGATCCTGGGAGAGCAGGCCGTGGGTGGGCTGGTGCGGGAGGACTGATGATGCAACCAAGCCCTTGCTCTAGTTCTGGAGCGGCAGTGTCATGTGGTCCAGTCTCGTGCGCGCTGAGTGCCTGGCCTCTTACTACTAAACCCCAGCCAGGCTGACTCTTATAGTGTTGTAGGATGGGTTGTGGTTTCAGTGTTAAACGTCTCCCACAAGCTCATGTGTTCGAACACTAGGGTTCCAGATGGTGGCGCTGTTTCGGGAGTTTGGGGAAAACTTTGGGACCTAGGATCACTTAGAGGTTTTAATTGCCTCTGGTTCCCTGGTCTGTGTTCTCTGCTTCCTGCTCTAGGCTCTTTGTGAAGAGCCTGCCTGCCGAGCCTTCCTACTGCGGTGGGACTCTCTGTCACGCTTTCCTCAGCATGATTGACTGATCTCTCAGAAACCATGAGCCCAAAGAAACCTTCCCTTAAGACATTCCTATCAAGTATCTCGTCACGGCAATGAGAATAGTGTCTAAATCATCCCCTTCTGGGCACATCAAATCGGACAGGAAAGATGCAGATGCAGGAAGAGTTTTTAATTAACTGGCTCATTTGATGGCCCCAGCTCTGTTGAAAGGCACCCCACAATTACCTACCCAAGCTCAAGGCTTCCTTTGCACAGAGTCAGGGAGAAGCTTTACGTTCTATCCCTCCTGTTCTTTTTTTTTTTTTTTTTTTTTTTTTTTTTTTTTTGGTTTTTCGAGACAGGGTTTCTGTGTAGCCTTGGCTGTCCTGGACTCACTTTGTAGACCAGGCTGGCCTCGAACTCACAGGAATCCACCTGCCTCTGCCTACCAAGTGCTGGGATTACAGGCGTGCGCCACCACCTCCCAGCCCCTCCTGTTTACTAAAAGGACCCTGAACAGAAAATCCTTCACCCTTCCTAGATCGCAGCCAAGGATGTGGATCAAGCCAGTCCTGCCTTCCTTGGTTCATCTGACCTGTTCACTCATGGGAGGCACAATTCAGACAGTCTAGGGACAACCCCGCCTGTGTTCTTCCCACTTCACCCACAAAGAGGCTAATTTTATTCTGTTTTCCTACACAGCCCCTCTGTGGTGATTGACTTTGCTTGTCACCTTTTCCTAGATCGAAACTTCCTTAGAGATGGCTAAGCGCCCTTCTGTGGCTCTGAGGGTGCTCCCACAGAATGACTGCGTGTGAATCAGTGAAGTAGATAGGGCCAGCCCGCTTTAAACGTGGGCGCCAGCACCCAATAGGCTGGAGGCCCGCAGGACACGGAGCTGAAGGCAAAGGCAGTTTGGCTCCCTCCCTACTTTCCCAGTAGATGCATTTTTCTGCTGCTGTCTCCAGTAGACACCGGATTCCGAGTTCTTGGGCCTTTGCAAACTTGTGGTAGTGCCTGCACGGGGAGTGAGCATCCTCACTCTCTTACTTTGCTGCTAGACTTGTCATTATTAGCTTATTCTGCAGCTTCCTAGACTTATCATTAGTTTCTATGGCTCTCCAAATGCCAATTTTAGAACCACTTGGTCTCTGATTGGACACAGCTTTCTCACCTCTTCTTATAATTACAATGCTATGTGTCTATGCCTCTCTACGTAGAGACACATATACCTTCTATTTACTGTTTCTCTGTTGGACTCTGACTTATACACACTCAGAGCTTCAGTGTGGAACTCAGAATCTACGGCCTTCTAGACTGATGCCTTCGCCTTTTAGAAAAGGAAGACGTTTGATGGCCCACCTCAAGCCCTAAGCCTATCCTCAACCCCAAATCCTTAGATCTTTTGCCCTGCTTTAAAATAGTCAATGGCAAGTTTCAACTTTATGCTGGTTCACAACTTTCTGTCTGTGCCTTCTGAGCTCAGGTGTGTGTGTGTGTGTGTGTGTGTGTGTGTGTGTGTGTGTGTGTGGTCTACACTCACTCATGGCTGAGCACTCATTGCCCCAAGGGAAGGCAGCCTACAGCCATATTCCTGGTCAAAATATCAGTTTTGTTTTTGGTTTGGTTTGGTTTGGTTTTTGTTTCGTTTTGTTTTGTTGTTGTTGGTTTGTTTTTTGTTTTTTTTTTCAAAACAGAGTTTCTCTGTGTAGCCTTGGCTGTTCTGGACTCACATTGTAGACCAGGCTGGCCTTGAACTCACAGCAATCCACCTGCCTCTGCCACCTAAGTGCTAGGATTAAAGGCGTGAGCCACCACGCCCAGCTCCATAATATCAGTTTTATTCACTCATATTATCACTGGGTAACCTCCACATCCGGAAGGATTGGCAGCCCTGATCAAAGCAGTCTGTGCAGTCAGTTTTTTTGGAAGAGGCCCTGGGAAAGGGGTCAAGAATAGAGCCAGGTGAAGCAAGGCATCTGGCCCAGAAGCAAGTAGTTTCCAGAACCATCTGTCTTCATGACTACACACATTTCATTGTGAGGAAGGGCATACTGCCAAGAGGGTGTCCCTCACTCAGAAAGGACACGGGATGGTGGCTCTCCCAAGGTCATTCATTCTCTACTCTTCAAGTTTCTAACGCCTAGAGATTTCAGACTCTGGTCTCACCTCAGGGTCTCTAGCACACATGGAGCTAGCCTGCCTGGAATTCAGAAAACAGCTTTAAAAAAAAAAATATCCCAGGCTGGTCTCAAACTCAGTGTATATAGCAAAGGACAACCTTGAACTTCTGGTCCTCCACCTCCGGAGTGCTGAGACAGCAGCCATGTGACACAGTTCAACCCAGTTCTGGCCTTCAAACTCAGGGTTGCCACGCACGCTGACAAAGATGCCACCAAGTGAGCTGTATTCCTGGCACAGGGACGGCTTCACGTGACCTGGGTGATTACACCTGAAAGAAGCTCATGAGCCATCGCAAGCACAAAGTCCCCTTGCACTTTGACAGGCTTCCCAAACTAAATGCCCAGCTTCAGATTACAAGGACTCATTCCTTTCTGACCGCGCTTTCAGTGGCCCGTGCTTCCCCCCTGCGCAAACGTAGACCCTCCAACGAGTCAGCTGCTCTTGACCCTTCGGAAAGCAACAAGAGGAAGGGGAAGCCCTAGTCAGGCAGAGGGGTGGGGGGAAGAAAGGCTAGGACACTTGGCAGGAGCAGCCTAGCCCCTTCCCTGGGCTAGCCTCCCACAAGCTTTTAACTAAAATAGGGACTGCACTTCCCAGGTAGGCTCAGGCCCCAGCAGGCAGAGGTGGAGCTGGCTGTCCACTGGCTCCCCAGTGCCTCCTTTGACAAATATCGTAGTTTCAGTTCACGGTAGAATTCTTTTTCCATTTGTTTTATAGTTGCACTATGCTGTGTTTTAATTTATATTTAATAGACATAATAAGCTTAATAAGAAAGAGGCTTTCTTCCTTGGCCTTTAGTAATTGTGGAACCTCAGTAACCAATGCAGGTGAAACACTCACAAGAAACGTTTGTAGAGAGAAAAAAGGAAAATAAAAGGGAACGGGATAGGAGGGACACTGGCAGCTTATTTTCAGGAGCACATTGTGTAGGGTCTGATTCACAGACTGAGTGCTATAGTCCCAACTCACAAGGTTTGGAGCAGCTTGGGTAGGTGAGGCAAAGCCAGCAGGTTGCCGTGTGAGAGCAGTTCCAATAAATATCTGTGTGGTGGTCAGAAGGCAAAAGTGAACTGTAGGTCAGGAAAACAAAGAGAGGCTAGGAAGAGAAGAAAACCCACTCCGGCATGCTGTGTGTGGCTGGGAAGTGGCCCCAGCGTGCCTGACTACACGCCCAAGGGGACGGTTAGTGGTAGAAGGCTGTGCTGTTTGTCATTCGCTAAGTGCAGTGTCTGACGCGTCGATGGTGGCTGTGATCTTCGCTGTCACTGTTATTTCCGGCATCAGGGTCATTTATTGCTCGTTAGAACCACCTCATGAGGTGCTGAGCCTCCACCTCTGGAAATGCAATGTTATCACTAGGGAGACACCTGTCTGGGGTGTTTGTGGACTTGACTCCTGACCTGGGGCTTGCCTTAGTCTCTAAGCCCGTGATCCGAGGAACAATGGCCCCGCAAGTCCCAGTTAGAGAAAGGTGCGTTATACAATTGCTCGCTGAGCAAGATGCCTTTCCACAAAGCAGTTTGCACCGCTGTGCTGGTTACTGCGCGCCTCCTGGAAGCAGCCCCTTCGAAGCGGGGGCCCCTTTGATGTTGAAAGAGAAAATTGCTTTGTGTGAAAGCTCCTTTAATCTCATATAGATACAAATGCCTTGTATCTTAGGGGACATGCCAAACTGTGCTTCATATTTCGGAATTAATCTTATTAAAGAAAGCTCCATCTAATCCCCCATGGCTGTTTCTCAGAGATGTTGAATAATTCTGCACCTGTTCCTGTCGCCGCTCTGCCGTGAGCCCTTCCCGGATTTGCTATTGAAAAGCACATCAGCCTGCTGAATCTGGACAGATACAGTCTTGTTTGGGTTTAAAGACATAGGTACAAACGATTCCTTTTCAAGTCTTTGTCTCAGTTTCTTTTAAATAAATAAAGAGGTGGGGGCTCCTGGTATGAAGAATAATAAGTAATAGAATAAGGCTGCTTTAGTAACAGGTCAATTTAATATAATTGTTATGATGGAACGTCAGTATTGCGCAGGAACATGGGCTTCACCCATAATAACTAGCTACTGTGCCCTGTCCTTGACTAAATAGCCTCCTCTGTTTATAAGTGTGTGTGTGCGTGTGGTGTGTGCGTGTGCGTGTGTGTGTGTGTGTGTGTGTGTGTGTGTGTGTGCGTGCGCGTGCACCAAGTTGAAATGATTGGCTCCGTCCTTACAGGCGCATCTTGGAATCCCCTCCCAAACAAGAAAACAGGTTTCTATCACTGACCACACAGCTCATAAACACAACACTTTCAAACCTGGCATACGTCCTAAGGAAAATAAAGCATGATGTACAGGGACTAGGAGATGACACAGTTTCTGACAGCAGAGGTGCAGAGACCTGAGGTGGAAATATATTGCAGCGGGGGGGGGGGGGGGGCAGGAAAGGGCTCCCAGAAGGGCAGGTGCCAAGGAGCCAAGCCAGGTCCCAAAAAGGCCAGGTCCCAGGCCAGCCTTGGAAGTGGAAGATACTGGGAAGATTTGAAGCAAGGGAATAACTTGACCTAACTTTTGTTTTTAAAGCCTACTTCTGATTTGTGGAGTGCAAGAGAGAAAGCAAAGACAAGTGTAGAAGAGTGTATTGGACTGTGTGGGTGAGCATATTATGGTGGTAGTGGTGGTGGTAAGGGGGGTGATGGTGGTGGTGGTAAGGGGGTGATGGTGGTGGTGGTAAGGGGGTGATGGTGGTGGTGGTAAGGGGGGTGATGGGGGGGGGTGGTAAGGGGGTGATGGTGGTGGTGGTAAGGGGGTGATGGTGGTGGTGGTAAGGGGGTGATGGTGGTGGTGGTAAGGGGGGTGATGGTGGTGGTGGTGGTGGTGATGGTGGTGGTGATGGTGGTGGTGGTGATGATGGTGGTGGTAAGGGGGGTGATGGTGGTGGTGGTGATGATGGTGGTGGTAAGGGGGTGATGGGGGTGATGGTGGTGGTGGTAAGGGGGTGATGGTGGTGGTGGTAAGGGGGTGATGGTGGTGGTGGTAAGGGGGTGATGGTGGTGGTGGTAAGGGGGGTGATGGTGGTGGTGGTGGTGGTGATGGTGGTGGTGATGGTGGTGGTGGTGATGATGGTGGTGGTAAGGGGGTGATGGGGGTGATGGTGGTGGTGGTAAGGGGGGTGATGGTGGTGGTGGTAAGGGGGTGATGGGGGTGATGGTGGTGGTGGTAAGGGGGGATGGTGGTGGTGGTAAGGGGGGTGATGGTGGTGGTGGTAAGGGGGTGATGGGGGTGATGGTGGTGGTGGTAAGGGGGGTGATGGTGGTGGTGGTAAGGGGGTGATGGGGGTGATGGTGGTGGTGGTAAGGGGGGATGGTGGTGGTGGTAAGGGGGGTGATGGTGGTGGTGGTAAGGGGGTGATGGTGGTGGTGGTGGTGGTGATGGTGGTGGTGATGGTGGTGGTGGTGATGATGGTGGTGGTAAGGGGGGTGATGGTGGTGATGGTGGTGGTAAGGGGGTGATGGGGGTGATGGTGGTGGTGGTAAGGGGGTGATGGGGGTGATGGTGGTGGTGGTAAGGGGGTGATGGGGGTGATGGTGGTGGTGGTAAGGGGGGTGATGGTGGTGGTGGTAAGGGGGTGATGGGGGTGATGGTGGTGGTGGTAAGGGGGGATGGTGGTGGTGGTAAGGGGGGTGATGGTGGTGGTGGTAAGGGGGTGATGGTGGTGGTGGTAAGGGGGTGATGGTGGTGGTGGTAAGGGGGTGATGATGGTGGTGGTAAGGGGGTGATGGTGGTGGTGGTAAGGGGGGATGGTGGTGGTGGTAAGGGGGGTGATGGTGGTGGTGGTAAGGGGGTGATGGTGGTGGTGGTGGTGGTGATGGTGGTGGTGATGGTGGTGGTGGTGATGATGGTGGTGGTAAGGGGGGTGATGGTGGTGGTGGTGATGATGGTGGTGGTAAGGGGGTGATGGGGGTGATGGTGGTGGTGGTAAGGGGGGTGATGGTGGTGGTGGTAAGGGGGTGATGGGGGTGATGGTGGTGGTGGTAAGGGGGGTGATGGTGGTGGTGGTAAGGGGGTGATGGTGGTGGTGGTAAGGGGGTGATGGTGGTGGTGGTAAGGGGGTGATGGTGGTGGTGGTAAGGGGGTGATGGTGGTGGTGGTAAGGGGGTGATGGTGGTGGTGGTAAGGGGGTGATGATGGTGGTGGTAAGGGGGTGATGGTGGTGGTGGTAAGGGGGTGATGGTGGTGGTGGTAAGGGGGTGATGGTGGTGGTGGTAAGGGGGTGATGGTGGTGGTGGTAAGGGGGTGATGGGGGTGATGGTGGTGGTGATGGGGGTGGTGGTAAGGGGGTGATGGGGGTGGTGGTAAGGGGGTGATGGGGGTGGTGGTAAGGGGGTGATGGTGGTGGTGGTAAGGGGGGTGATGGGGGTGATGGTGGTGGTGGTAAGGGGGTGATGGTGGTGGTGGTAAGGGGGTGATGGTGGTGGTGGTAAGGGGGTGATGGTGGTGGTGGTAAGGGGGTGATGGTGGTGGTGGTAAGGGGGTGATGGGGGTGGTGGTAAGGGGGTGATGGGGGTGATGGTGGTGGTGATGGTGGTGGTGGTAAGGGGGTGATGGGGGTGGTGGTAAGGGGGTGATGGTGGTGGTGGTAAGGGGGTGATGGGGGTGGTGGTAAGGGGGGTGATGGGGGTGATGGTGGTGGTGGTAAGGGGGTGATGGTGGTGGTGGTAAGGGGGTGATGGTGGTGGTGGTAAGGGGGTGATGGTGGTGGTGGTAAGGGGGTGATGGTGGTGGTGGTAAGGGGGTGATGGTGGTGGTGGTAAGGGGGTGATGGGGGTGATGGTGGTGGTGATGGTGGTGGTGGTAAGGGGGTGATGGGGGTGGTGGTAAGGGGGTGATGGTGGTGGTGGTAAGGGGGTGATGGGGGTGGTGGTAAGGGGGTGATGGGGGTGGTGGTAAGGGGGTGATGGGGGTGGTGGTAAGGGGGGTGATGGGGGTGATGGTGGTGGTGGTAAGGGGGTGATGGTGGTGGTGGTAAGGGGGTGATGGTGGTGGTGGTAAGGGGGTGATGGTGGTGGTGGTAAGGGGGTGATGGTGGTGGTGGTAAGGGGGTGATGGTGGTGGTGGTAAGGGGGTGATGGTGGTGGTGGTAAGGGGGTGATGGTGGTGGTGGTAAGGGGGTGATGGTGGTGGTGGTAAGGGGGTGATGGGGGTGGTGGTAAGGGGGTGATGGGGGTGGTGGTAAGGGGGTGATGGGGGTGGTGGTAAGGGGGTGATGGGGGTGGTGGTAAGGGGGGTGATGGGGGTGATGGTGGTGGTGGTAAGGGGGTGATGGTGGTGGTGGTAAGGGGGTGATGGTGGTGGTGGTAAGGGGGTGATGGTGGTGGTGGTAAGGGGGTGATGGTGGTGGTGGTAAGGGGGTGATGGTGGTGGTGGTAAGGGGGGTGATGGGGGTGATGGTGGTGGTGGTAAGGGGGTGATGGTGGTGGTGGTAAGGGGGTGATGGTGGTGGTGGTAAGGGGGTGATGGTGGTGGTGGTAAGGGGGTGATGGTGGTGGTGGTAAGGGGGTGATGGTGGTGGTGGTAAGGGGGGTGATGGGGGTGATGGTGGTGGTGGTAAGGGGGTGATGGTGGTGGTGGTAAGGGGGTGATGGTGGTGGTGGTAAGGGGGTGATGGTGGTGGTGGTAAGGGGGTGATGGTGGTGGTGGTAAGGGGGGTGATGGGGGTGATGGTGGTGGTGGTAAGGGGGTGATGGTGGTGGTGGTAAGGGGGTGATGGTGGTGGTGGTAAGGGGGTGATGGTGGTGGTGGTAAGGGGGTGATGGGGGTGGTGGTAAGGGGGGTGATGGGGGTGATGGTGGTGGTGGTAAGGGGGTGATGGTGGTGGTGGTAAGGGGGTGATGGTGGTGGTGGTAAGGGGGTGATGGTGGTGGTGGTAAGGGGGTGATGGTGGTGGTGGTAAGGGGGTGATGGTGGTGGTGGTAAGGGGGTGATGGTGGTGGTGGTAAGGGGGTGATGGTGGTGGTGGTAAGGGGGTGATGGTGGTGGTGGTAAGGGGGTGATGGTGGTGGTGGTAAGGGGGTGATGGTGGTGGTGGTAAGGGGGTGATGGTGGTGGTGGTAAGGGGGTGATGGTGGTGGTGGTAAGGGGGTGATGGTGGTGGTGGTAAGGGGGTGATGGTGGTGGTGGTAAGGGGATGATGGTGGTGGTGGTAAGGGGGTTTTGGGGGTGATGGTGGTGATGGTAAGGAGGTGATGGTGGTGGTGGTAAGGGGGTGATGGTGGTGGTGGTAAGGGGGGTGATGGTGGTGGTGGTGGTGGTGGTAAGGGGGGTGATGGTAGTGGTGGTAAGGGGGGTGATGGTGGTGGTGGTGGTGGTGGTAAGGGGGGTGATGGTGGTGGTGGTAAGGGGGGTGATGGTGGCGGTGGTAAGGGGGGTGATGGTGGTGGTGGTAAGGGGGGTGATGGGGGTGATGGTGGTGGTGGTAAGGGGGTGATGGTGGTGGTGGTAAGGGGGGTGATGGGGGTGATGGTGGTGGTGGTGATGGTGGTGGTGGTGGTAAAGGTGGATCCCGGGTATTTTGAAGGAAGTAAGATAAAAAGGACATACTGAGTGGTTTGGAAGGTTAAAAAGAAATAATCAAGGATTATTCAAAATTCCCCTCTAAGAAAGATTCCATCTCAGTGAAATCCTCACAGCTGCCTCTCACCAAAGGAAATCTCTAGAAGCTCTCCCTCTTAAACAGTTATATTCAGTAGGCTGTCTCAGTGGAGCATGCTTACAAGGCAAGCACTGAGGCCTAAGTTCAAAACTCAGAACCCACATTGAAAAGATAAAATAAAATCTGGTCGTGATGGCTGGTGTTTGTAACCCCAGGGTTGGGAGAGGAAGACACTGGCGTGTTCGTGGGGTTTAATGGATACCTCACCTAACGTACTTGGTGAGTCTCAGGCCAGTAAAAGATTCCACCTCAAAAAAAAGGTAGACAATAAATAAATAAATAAATAAATAAATAAATAAATAAAATAAATAAAATAATGAGGTGGACAGACAGCATCTGAGAATAATAGCACCTAAGATTATCCTCTGGCCTCTACACACACATCCCATATGTGTACATGCACCTACATATATGTTCACACACACACACACACACTCTCCCTCTCCCTCTCCCTCTCCCTCTCCCTCTCCCTCTCCCTCTCTCTCTCTCTCTCTCTCTCTCTCTCTCTCTCTCTCTCTCTCACATACACACACACACACACACACACACACACACACACGTGCAAGAATATGGATAAACACACAAGTCTTTACACCCAAATACCCTCATTATGTAAGACCAGGCCAGCGTCAAGGTCACAGAGCGCCACCTGCTTCTGTCTCCCAAGTATTAAAACCATTCACCTCTCTGGTCATCCTAAAATTTTTAAGGCTTATTCTTATTTCTATTCATGTGTGTGTTGGGGGGTGTTTTCTACATCTGTGCATGAGTCCAAGAAAGCTAGAAAAGGACACCAGATCCCCTGGAGCTGGAGTGACAGGTAGCTGTGAGGTGCCCACCATGGTGCTGGGAACCAAATTTTTGTCCTCTGAAAGAGCAGTAAGGGTTCTTAACCACTGAACCATCCTTCCAGGCTTCTCTACTGATTTTTGTATGGTGCTTGGTTTTTTGGTTTGTTTTTTTTTTTAATCTCAGCAACTGCCAAAACCCATTTTTGCAAAATATGTCATCACTGAAAAGAATGCCATTTATCTAGCATCGACAGTTCTCAAGATGACTGGCAAATGTTGAATAGTCCGGTTCTCTGAGAATCTTCATCTATGCGGTGGCATTATCATAAATTCCCTGCAACGTCTGGGCATTGATTCTACCACATGGAGCAAGCACTATTGACAATTGACAGGGATGAGTGTAGGAGAGAGCTGCCCGAGTTTGCTTTGCTTGTTGGACATGCAAAGACAGCTATTGACCAAGAAAAATTGCCTGCGTTACTTTCCTATTGATAAGACACCATGACCAAGGCAACTTATAAAAGAAAATATCTAAGCGGATTAGGGTCCCTGGAGGGTTAGGGACCGTGATGGCAGTGTGAAGGCACAGCTGCAGGGACATCTCTAACAGCAAACAGGAAGCCAAGAGAGCACACTGGGAAGGGCACAGGTCTTTTGAAATCTTAAAGCACTTCCAGTGACATATTTTCCCCAACAAGGCCAGGCCTCCTAATTCACCCTAAACAGTTCCACCAACTGGGGGCCTAGTCTTAAAATCTATGAACCTACAGGGCTGTTCTCATTGAAACAATCATGGAAATTTAAGTTCTTTTTTAATCCTACTTATTGTGAAGATTTGCGTGCTTGATTCAGAAATACAAATAAGACCCAGCCAGGAACCTTGCCCCGGAACTTTCTATGGCTGTTCCACATTTACAGTATATCTGATATAACTGAAATATCTGAATTCCATAGCACAGCTGGCCACAGGGATTTCAGACAAGAAGAGTTAGTCTTAGACACATAGCTAACCTATAATATTATGAAGGAGGAAAAAGCCTAGAGTCGTGTATGGCAAAAGCAAGGGAATATGTTCAAAATTAAATATTGGGATTGGAGCCCAGATAGGATGTATGATTTCTTCTTCCAACCCTGGCCATCCCCTCTGATGTGGTGGCCAAAGTGCCTGCTGGCACTTGTTTCAGCTTTGCCATATTAGGACGCTGGTGGTGTGGACAGGATACACCCCCAAAATACCATCCTAGCACAGTCTAAAGGTGAGGTTTCTGGAATTGACTGAGCCACCTGTTGCAGCATAGCTAATACCCTGCTTTGTCACCAACACTGTGGAATGCTAGGTTAATTAGAAGGCTCTCTAAGGATCTCTTGAAAATTAGTCTAGTAAACTTATAACTAAAGATGTGGTTTCGTGTAAATGAGTTCCCTTTTAGCAACCAAGAACTCAGTGTGCACTACTTGTTTGTTCTTTTAAATAACGGCCATGAAAGCTTGTAGATATTTGAAGGAATCCCTGTTGTGTGACTTTTCCCGGGGAGGCATGAGCAAACATCTACTCCTCCCAATTAGAGCACTAATTTCAGATCACAAAAACTACTGCACCCAAGTCTAGCAGAGTGAACCAGTGAATTTACTGGGATACTCACAGAAGCATGGATGAGGACTTATTTGCAGAAGCTTGGATGGCTGAAAGGCAGCTCCATCACCAAAAAGACCACCCAGTGTGATGACGACTCATGAATGCATCATCCCACCCTGCAGGCAGCTCCTCCAAAGAGCCTTCCTCAGGAATTGCTTGCTGCTTATATCTCCTTAGAGAGAGGATCCTCCGGAGTCTGGTAACTTTCTGAGCATTCTGAGACTTGTACGTTTAGTGAGCTATCTGAGTCTTATGAGCTTCCCTCTTCCCCAGTTTTCAATACAGAGGACAAAGCAACACTGCTGCCCCTAAGAGCTTGAACTGTTATATCTTACTCATCTGCTCCTAAATTGATGCTTTATCTAGCCTTTGGAATTAGACACAGCTGTAATGCAATCCCAGATGTCTTTCTTAGCAGCTACTGCCTATGTCAGTCAACCCAACTTCTGAAAGCCCTGGGTTTTTCCTTCCTCTTTATCAAATGGATGTAAATTTTTAAATGTAAAAGACCGACAAAGAAAACGCCTTGTTCTGTTATAGGTACATAGTTTGTGTTCAGTGAAAGACAGACAGTCCCTGCCTCCCTTGTTCTCGCTCTCTTACTTTGCCTATCAAGGTGGATGGTGATTTAGCTGAGGCAGGTGAAGTCGGCATGCGATAACTAAGGTCAGTGGCCAGAGAGAAACCCTTGCCTTCAGGAACTCACCTTCTTGGACAGAAAACAGATAATCACAACTGGGTGAAGCCCTTAGTGAGTTAGAAGGTAAGATGTGCTCTGGGAAGGCAAGAAGAAAGTGGAGCAGAGGGTTGCGGAGGTCAGCACTGTGCAGCAGGGCAGGCAGTTAGGGGAGCTTCAATAAAAAGATGCTATGAGGATGCAAGGGTGTGCCAGGCAGAGATTTAAGGTGCCAGCACAAAGGACGGGGAGAGTCTGAGCACAGGATTGTGGTGACAAGGAACTACCTCTTGCTGCCAAGACCCGGGAGCTAGGGACGAAAGGAAATCCTCACACGGCTCTCTCTGACCATCAGATCTGATGATCAGGAAAGCAGACCAGAAGGAAGGGTAGGAGTGGGACAGCTGCGGCACCCAGGCCGGCACACCGTGTCCTTGTCCATCCCACTGTCCCTTTCAGCCACATGAGTTGTATGAAGGAAGCCTGTTCACCCGCAGGGACCAGCCTGTTTCCTTACCTCTTTCCCCCGCCCCAGGGCTTTGTTGCCACACAACTTCAAATATTCTTTCTTCCATTCATTTGGTTTCCAAAAGGTGAGGCATTCCAGCAAATCGCTAGAGCTGCAGCCCCAGTGAGAGAAAGACAAAGGATGGCTCAGGTGCCGCCTATCCCCCTGTTCATGGAGAGATCTCTAAGGGCCTTTAACCTACAAAAACCATAGCCAGAACACGGAGGCCTCTTAGGTTATTCCACCGTAAAGGCAGCTCTACTTCTCGGCTCGGTATTGGATCAGTCATCGGTGGAGGGGGTATTCTGCTCTGTGTGTTTGCCTGGGTCGTCTTCATTTATTTCAACTAAGAGTGTTCTGTTTAGGATTTTTTTTAAAAATGAGATCTAAAAATAAGCCTAACTGAGGGGGGATGTCATCCTTTCACTTACTAGGCAGTGTGGAAGTTCTTGGGCCAGAGCACTGACCTTGACGAAGGGTCAACTACTTCACTAAGTATATGCACACAATCAGGAAGCAAATTAAGCAAAGCGCGTAGCACATGGCTGACACCCTCTTTGTTTGTTCGTTCGTTCATTCAGCACCTCTTTCTGAGTTCCTCTTACATGTACAAAATTGAGCTGTCCCGAGTATGTGTAAATGTCACTGTAAGGCAGCACATTCCGTCTTGGAAGGAAGTTCTTCACGGGAAGTTCTAAGTAAAGGTGAACATTCTACCCTGTGGGGGAAAGTTTCTTTGCCTGCAGGAAGCAAACAATTCAATAGTGTCAGGAAGTCCCTGAAACTAATCAGATTCACTAGGCCACTTCCATCCCCCAAGCATGTATTAGCAGTAAGAACCAGCACTGAGAGACATTCTCAGACCAGCCAAAACTGCCTGGAAGAGGCAGAGAGCAGCTGAGCTGCCTATAGGGATGGTCTCCAACCGATGGCACAGCCTACAAGGCAAGCAGTGAGCTCCACTTTTTGGTGGGCCTTTGGTGGTGCAGCTGTCATTGAAGCATTTCTGCTCCTGTAAATAACCTCTCACCTATAATCCTGTAAGCAACCTCAGTAAATCTGGATTTTCGTGCTATCCACACTTTGATTTGTCATTAGTTCACTATTTGGGGTAAGCATGTGTTGTCATTTCTCTGGGAATAGTGTCACTCAGCCTGGGGTATATGTTTGTATGCACATATGCAGAGGCCAGAGTAGGATGTTGGGTGTGTAAGGTCCACTTCTCTACAGGGACCAAAACCCTAAAGCCAGTATGTGAACAGACAGTCGGGAATTAGACCTCTTGCATCTTTTGTTTTCTCTGTGTGGGCTGAGACATGGCAACAGGGAGCTGTTGCTGGGCACATACAGGACTCAGGAGATAGATGTTCAGCGTTCCTGCTTACTGAGTAAATGAAAGCAGCACTAAGGACAGCGACAGATACCGAAAGGGCAGTCTATTCAAAGAGCTTGGCTCCCTGGGAAAAGTGGGCTCCTGAGTCCAAGAGAAACCAGAGCTCTCAGCTCCCTGTCAGTTCTGAAACTGTAAATATTTTTAGAAAACCACTATTTAAACTGAATGGAAACTGTTAGCTGGATTGGGAGAAAGTTGGCATCTTAGGAAAGTTGGTCTAGCAACCAATAAACTACAACCACCCATTATATAGTTGGTGGTCCTGCTGTAACCATGGAAATGTGACCTGCAGCCTGTCAGGCAAGTCAGAGCAGCAAGTTGCCTTGTACAGCAAGCGTCAGGCAAACCGTTACGATTTACTTCTGCTGTGGGCTTTTATTGCACACTTCTAAGATAGTTAAGGTGAGGTGTTGAGAATAATTTCCTTCCTGGTCTTTGAAATGAGAATGCAGCTGGCTAGATTCCTTGTCCTTTTCTCCTATTCTTTTCTTTCCCCGCCCCCCCCCCAAGGGTTGGATGAGTCGGGAAGTGGAAAGAAAAGATTTGTAACCCTGAGTGACAGACAGCATGCTGTTGATAAATGCAATCTGGTCCGTCCAGGAGGCCAGCCGATTTTGATTTCTTAAGCAGCTAAGAAGAAATCTAAAAGATGAGCATTTGATGAGCCTAAATCCATGTGCTCTTAACCCATCAGGCTGGACAGCCCCGCTGTCAAAAACAAACCCAAACCCAGCAGACACTGAAGCAATAAAAGTGGATTTTGTGTAGAAAAATTGCAACAACAGTAAGGGACCTCAGTGTAGACCTGGGCTCATTTCCAAATACAACAAAAGATGGTGGAAACCCACTGCCATGGACCAAGTAGGACAGTGAGTGTAACACCAGGGTAGGACAGTGAGTGTAACACCAGGGTAGGACAGTGAGTGTAACACCAGGGTAGACAGTGAGTGTAACACGAGGGTAGGACAGTGAGTGTAACACGAGGGTAGACAGTGAGTGTAACACCAGGGTAGGACAGTGAGTGTAACACCAGGGTAGGACAGTGAGTGTAACACCAGGGTAGGACAGTGAGTGTAACACTAGGGTAGGACAGTGAGTGTAACACCAGGGTAGGACAGTGAGTGTAACACGAGGGTAGGACAGTGAGTGTAACACGAGGGTAGGACAGTGAGTGTAACACCAGGGTAGGACAGTGAGTGTAACACGAGGGTAGACAGTGAGTGTAACACGAGGGTAGGACAGTGAGTGTAACACCAGGGTAGGACAGTGAGTGTAACACTAGGGTAGGACAGTGAGTGTAACACGAGGGTAGACAGTGAGTGTAACACGAGGGTAGGACAGTGAGTGTAACACGAGGGTAGGACAGTGAGTGTAACACTAGGGTAGGACAGTGAGTGTAACACCAGGGTAGGACAGTGAGTGTAACACGAGGGTAGACAGTGAGTGTAACACGAGGGTAGGACAGTGAGTGTAACATCAGGGTAGGACAGTGAGTGTAACACTAGGGTAGGACAGTGAGTGTAACACGAGGGTAGGACAGTGAGTGTAACACGAGGGTAGACAGTGAGTGTAACACGAGGGTAGGACAGTGAGTGTAACATCAGGGTAGGACAGTGAGTGTAACCAGGGTAGGACAGTGAGTGTAACACGAGGGTAGGACAGTGAGTGTAACACGAGGGTAGGACAGTGAGTGTAACACCAGGGTAGGACAGTGAGTGTAACACCAGGGTAGGACAGTGAGTGTAACACCAGGGTAGGACAGTGAGTGTAACACTAGGGTAGGACAGTGAGTGTAACACCAGGGTAGGACAGTGAGTGTAACACGAGGGTAGGACAGTGAGTGTAACACGAGGGTAGGACAGTGAGTGTAACACGAGGGTAGGACAGTGAGTGTAACATCAGGGTAGGACAGTGAGTGTAACACGAGGGTAGGACAGTGAGTGTAACACGAGGGTAGGACAGTGAGTGTAACACGAGGGTAGGACAGTGAGTGTAACACCAGGGTAGGACAGTGAGTGTAACACGAGGGTAGGACAGTGAGTGTAAAACGAGGGTAGGACAGTGAGTGTAACACGAGGGTAAGACAGTGAGTGTAACACGAGGGTAGGACAGTGAGTGTAACACCAGGGTAGGACAGTGAGTGTAACACCAGGGTAGGACAGTGAGTGTAACACCAGGGTAGGACAGTGAGTGTAACACCAGGGTAGGACAGTGAGTGTAACACCAGGGTAGACAGTGAGTGTAACACCAGGGTAGGACACTGAGTGTAACACTAGGGTAGGACAGTGAGTGTAACACGAGGGTAGGACAGTGAGTGTAACACCAGGGTAGGACAGTGAGTGTAACCAGGGTAGGACAGTGAGTGTAACACGAGGGTAGGACAGTGAGTGTAACACGAGGGTAGGACAGTGAGTGTAACACCAGGGTAGGACAGTGAGTGTAACACCAGGGTAGGACAGTGAGTGTAACACCAGGGTAGGACACTGAGTGTAACACTAGGGTAGGACAGTGAGTGTAACACGAGGGTAGGACAGTGAGTGTAACACCAGGGTAGGACAGTGAGTGTAACCAGGGTAGGACAGTGAGTGTAACACGAGGGTAGGACAGTGAGTGTAACACGAGGGTAGGACAGTGAGTGTAACACCAGGGTAGGACAGTGAGTGTAACACCAGGATAGGACAGTGAGTGTAACACCAGGGTAGGACA